>NC_079445.1:9349457-9427475 GCF_903798145.1 Danio aesculapii | reverse complement strand
TTGTGTGTGTGTGTGTGTGTGTGTGTGTGTGCGTGTGTGTGCGTTTGTGTTATTAGTGATAAAATAGTGTAATGACTGAAGACACTTTGTGAGATCTGCAGCTCATCTGTGCATGTGCTTAATGATGAGCTCATATTACCAGCACTGACATCTTGGACCCCAGACACGTGTGCTCTGTCATCATCGCACCGGATATTACCAACATGATCCCTGACTCTTTTTACAGCTTTAATGACCCAGCCACTGAGTGAAGAGTGCAAACCACAAGCTGAATGGCCCCATTAAATGCGGCAGCATATTAGAGCAGGCCATTGCTTACATGACTGGTATACAGCATCATTTACTCACCCTTCTGTTATATTATGCATATATTACTATTTTCCTTTTTTCTTCCTTTCTTGTTCTTTTGATAAAACACAAACATACACACAAGCGATAGCCATAAAGTCATAAAGTCAAAAATGTACTCTTCTTATGTTTTATATATAGCCATATAGTAGTGCTTGTTATTAACAATGTATCTGCACTTTTTTTTGTAGACATTAAATTACCCTGATAATCTTAAAGAGCCCATATTATACATGAAATAGGGTCATATTTTGATTGTAAGGGTCTCCAACAACAGTCTAATATGCATGCAAGGTCAAAAAACACTTTCATGGTCTTATAATTTGCATTTATTTTTACCTAATTATCCCAGCGACTCCCATATGAATCGTTCAGCGATTCATTTGTTCCCAAACCCCTCCTCAGCGCGAAACTAATCTGCGCTGATTGGACCGATGGCAGCCTGCTGCGATTGGTCAAAACTGACAGCCTTCAGCGCGAGACAGAGTGAAATGGCCAGCAGCTAATCAACAATATAAAAGTAGTCACAGTGCATACACGCTTCATAGTGTAAAACGTGAATTTTGGCTGCCAGTGGGTGAATGTAAATACAGATGATGGACTTGAAAATACCGACGACTAACTATTTTATTGAGCAAAAACTTCAAGAACTGGCGAGGAGATTTCCTATCCCGTCACAGTCTACCTGCTCTTTTCACACAGACACAGACACACACACACACACACGCACACACACACACACACACACACACACACACACACATACACATTACCCTCCACCTCAGAAGACACAACCACAGGGCCGACGCGTCTATACAGCGGCAGAATAGAGAGGACAGCGTCCGCGACAGCTCCCTCGCCACCCACGTCCTCAGCAGTTATATCCACGCCTAGGGCGGCAGAACAGAGAGGGTGACGTCCGCGACCCCTCCATCACCACCCGCGTGGATATAACTGTGGTCGCGTATAAAACGGAGGGTGGTGAGGGAGACGCCGCCCTCTCTATTCTGCCGCCCTAGGCAGCCGCCAAGGTCGCATCTATGACGTCCGCGACACCTCCCTCACCACCCGCGTCCTCAGCAGTTATGTCCGCGTGGGGGTGCCGCGGATATAACTGCTGACCAAATTGGACCAAATTGTGCACCGCGCCACAGTTTCTTTTTTTTTTTTTAATTCAGAAACTATTTCAGGTGGATGTACAATGGTCCCTCATTATTCGTGGGAGTTACGTTCTAAAAATAACCCGCAATAGGGGTAGAATATTTTCTACAATTGTTATAGATGTTTTAAGTCTGTAAAACCCCTCACTAAACACTTTATACACTTTTCTCAGACAGGCATTAACGTTTCACACATTTCTATTTAAACACTCTCAAAGTTTAAACTTTTGTAGAAAAATAACTCACGTATTACAGAATGAAACCAAAGATCAAAACATGTTGTCAGGCGCAAACATTCATCGCTGTCAGCAAGAGGTTCATAAAGCTTTTTAGCTTTTGTGCAGATAATGTTGGCATCCAGTGTAATGTTATTTTTCATGCAGTCACTAGCTATGTTTCCATCCAAAGATGCTAATTAAATTTATGCGCAAAACTGGAATATCGCATAAAAGATGTGTGAATAAAGCAGCGTTTCTATTAAATTCCATTGGCTAAAGTAAAAAAGGACTTGGTTGGAATAATTGTTCCCTTTAAGACTATTTAACATTACCTAAAGGGGTGCTCCAGAATGTAATTTTAAGGCTTGGTTGTGTTTATAAGATGCAAAGAAATGTGTGCTCATGTTTGAAGGAAATCATGTTATTTTTTCATAAATCTCACTTTGATCATATACAGCTACTCAGCTAACATGAATATATTATCATATTATCATATTTCCTGGTTCCTCTCAAAGGCCTGCCCTCAAGTGACTCTGATTGGTTATCTGTCAAAATATGCTGTGGATTCGCGGATCGGCCCCACGTCACGCCCACACAAGCACGCGAGTGCTTGTGTAAACAGTCAGACAACCTCATGCCCGCTCTCTAAAATAAAATCTGTCCGTAATGAGTGACAATGGCGTGTGGCTGCTTTAAGAGAGATCGCCATTGTGTGTGTCTGTGTGCGTGTGTATGTATGTGTGTGTGAGCTGTCCGTAGACACATGTAACATGAGAAATGCATGTGCGCGGGACCGATGTTTATTTTATATATTGGGAATATGCATGTGTAAGTAATATGAATCGTTCACATATCTTTTGCGAGTTCATTTTCTGAGGTGTAAAACGCAGGAAAAGCACCTCATAGAATGACATGCATGCGCTGGTAAAGTGTGTGTATGTGTGTGTGTGTGTGTGTGTGTGTGTGTGTGTGTGTGTGTGTGTGTGTGTGTGTGTGTGTGTGTGTTTACAGCAGTTTGACTGATAAATATGAATTTGTAGCTAAATCGTTTGCAGTGCCAAACAGTATTTCCCGTTGTTTACATCCTTGCTACAGCATACCATTAACGCTAGACACTGTTCATGTAATAGATCAATTTTAACAAATGAAAACACTTACAGGTTATGGCTCAGAGTCCACAGCTTCTGCTAGTTGGAGCTGCTCCTTTGAGGAGATTTTAGCTGAATCCACCACTGAACTGGGAAAGATTCTGGAAGCTGTATTTTGTCAAATCAAGCTTGATATATATCTTATAAATCTCTGGAACATAATTCAAATTGAACTGTAAGCACTTCTGTCTTTGTGTCGTGTCATTCGGAACCCCAAATACAGAAACAGAAGAAGCTCTGAATATAACAGCCTTTGGATTTTATCTCTCTCTCTCTCTCTCTCTCTCTGCTGTAACATTACAGCTCCTCTGGCCACGCCTCTTAGCTGCGCAGTGTGTGTGCGCGCTATAAAAGTACGTTTGTGATCTCACAGGCCTGGAAGTATTTTTTTCTCCAAAATTCATTCATTGCAGGCTTTGCTAAGCTAACTCTGTAAAAACCAAGGTCTCCCTTTGCATTGAACTTTGAGCGTCTTGCATTTAGAGATGCTGTTTATGTTCACACAGCTACATTACACATGAACTAAAGTTTAAAATAGGATATCATAGTGGACCACCCCTTTAACATATTAATATGTGAATTAACAAGAAATAACACTCTCTTTCATCTCACTAGCTATGTTTCCATCCATAGATGCAAATAAAATTTATGCGCAAAACTGGAATATCGCAGAAAACATGTGAATAAAGCAGCGTTTCAAAAAGAACAATATCGTCACTTCCTGATCAACTGGTGCCAAATATCCAAAGTAAAAACGGAATTTGCTGCTGTAGGAGAAGATGCGTGAACCTTTTCTTAATTTAATTAATGACTTGTGCCTCAGAAGACAAATGCTGACATAAAATGAATGTGTGATGGTGTTTAAAGGCATGAGATGTGGAGCACAGACACTCTTGATGCTGGAGGTAATTAATAATTTATTAATAATATATGGTTTCCGCTACATTCATTCTTCCATAGCGGGGCGCCACGCCAAAATTCATCCCGCCACGGCTACAATACAGCTTCTCATTCAAAACATTTTATTTTTTTAATAGCGGGTGATAATCGCATTAAAACGTATTAAAGGGTAAGTGAATTATAACCGTGTGAACTTTTCTGTAACCGACCGTAGTAGTGCTGTGCATCATTTGTTTAACTGTAAGGTTACGTGCTGACTGACTGACTGGCTGACTGACAGGTGCATGATGCGTGAGGCCAGCAAACACAACAAGAGCGCACAAGAAGGTCTGCGCTCAGTGTTGCCAGATGATGCTGACTGTTTCCAGCCCAAAAGCTGTCGAGATCACAAAGCATTTATACACTGTTCTAAGCATATGTATGCGAAGAACGGGGGCTATGGCATCTCTTTGGGAGATCAAAACAGGTTTATGAGGGCAGACGGGGCTGGCACGCATGCCATTGCAAAACCACCCAAATTTTTACTACCCGCCTATGTCATTTTTTACCCGCAAAAATAAATTCAAAACCGCCTAATTGGGCAGGACACCGCCCAATCTGGCAACACTGTCTGCGCTTGAGCAGTGCGTATTTGAGGGTGCGCAAGAAGCTTTGTGCACGAGCAGAGGAAATCGCCGCGCAAGCAAAGAGATTCGCATGCTGTAGGCTATTACATAAATGCGAACTCGACTCGTAATACTGCGCTTACGACATTTGTCATTGAAATAACCCCACAAGTAATTAGTAGATCTGTGTAACAAAAGGCCTGCCGCCACAGCTGGAAAAAATCCTAGAGGAAACACTGAATATAATAACACTAGTAGTGAAATGTTTAAGATGTTTTATAATGAACAAAACAATATTTCAGATGGTTTACAATGTGCTCAGCTGGATGGTTTGTTCATTCACACACAATTTTATCACCACATGATCTCTTGTAACAAAATCACATGACTTTTTTAATGCACATAAGAGTTTCCATCGTAGTTTATGTGCATCTTTTCTTATCGAATAAAAAGTATATATGCTACTCAGTTATGTGCATACGTTTTTTTTATGCACGCTATGGCATTTTCATCAATTATTTTATTAAATGCATAATAACCAAATTGTGCATAAAAATAGGTAGATGGAAACATAGCTGACACATTAACCGACACAGACACATGTCCATTTATGAAGTGTGCTTCACACAGGTGAGTGGGCTTGTCAAACCACCTGTAGAAACTCTTGGTCTCATAAAAAAAAAAACTTTTACATTTCCTGAGCACAAACAAGCAGAGGTGGATAGAGTATCCAAAATCTATACTCAAGTACAAATACTTGCGTAAATTTTTACTCAAGTAAAAGTAACAATCTTAAAAGTTACTTGAGTAAGAGTAAAAAAGTATCTGATGAAAAAATTACTCAAGTAAATAATTACTACTTACTTTTCAATATTTATATATAGATGTGGCGTTGTGGTTCGGGGGCAACAGCGGTAGGTTAGAATTGGTTTAGAATTTAGTAGGTTGCTCGACTACGCCCCCCTGGAAATTAGTGGCCAGGGACCCACATTACACTCTATACAACAGTTTTAGACACGCAGATTTGTTGTGGCTCACAGACTTCAGACAACAATTGGAATTATTATTCACGTTTATTACAAATTTTAATGTTAAAACAGTACAAACACTTCAGGAATGGGGCCACTGGGTTTTAGTGTTAGAGGCGCACGTGCACACACACACACACTCACTCCCCACACCACCAGTTGTGAACTCAGCAGGCGAAAGATACACCACCACCACACCATAGCAATTCCACACCAGCATGCCCCAATTCTGGAGAAAGAGGAAACAGCAGATAAAACCAGTACAAAAATGCGCGCGCACACACACACACACACACACTTCGAAAATACACTTAAAGAGCCCATATTATGGGTTTTTGAAACTGCTCTTCCATGTAGTGTGTAACACAGCTCTAAGTGAAGTGAAATATCCAGCTAAGGCTTAAATCTGTAAGTGTACAGTGTTTAAAACTATTGATTCATCTATAAAAGAGTCGACTCATAGTGCTTCAAACGAGTCGTCATGATAACGAGTCATTAGGTGTTTCGCGATGACGCAGCCACGAAACACAAGCCTCGCCAGTAGTTACGCGCGCAAACCAGGGAGATTTGAAACCTGCGGCCCCGCCCACTAACACAGAAAAAACACTAGACACACACACACAGACGCCGCCGGTCCAATGAAGTCACGCTGTGCTCAGATGGATAATATTGACAGTCTCTACCCAAAGATGAGTTGTGAACTGTGAAGAGTCAGTGGTTGAGGTTTATTCACTAGTGTAAGTAAGTGCGATTAAAATTGTTGCCTCGTTTAACTTGCAAATTATGTATTTATTGTGTTTTGTTACTTGTTAACCTGGTACAGTACACGCGGTTACTCTTTAGTAGAGAGCCTAGGGGCTAGGAGACAGGAGACTCGCGTCGCTTTCCCTAGTTCTTCTGAGGAGCGTTGTGTGTGTGTGTGTGTGTGTGTGTGTGTGTGTGTGTGTGTGTGTGTGAGAGAGAGAGAGAGAGAGAGAGAGAGGAGAGAGAGAGAGAGAGGAGAGAGACTCGCGTCGCTTTCCCTAGTTCTTCTGAGGAGCGTTGTGTGTGTGTGTGTGTGTGTGTGTGTGTGTGTGTGAGAGAGAGAGACTCGCGTCGCTTTCCCTAGTTTTTCTGAGGAGCGTTGTGTGTGTGTGTGAGAGAGAGAGAGAGAGAGAGAGAGAGAGAGAGAGAGAGAGAGACTCGCGTTGCTTTCCCTAGTTCTTCTGAGGAGCGTTGTGTGTGTGTGTGTGTGTGTGTGTGTGTGTGTGTGTGTGTGAGAGAGAGAGAGAGAGAGAGAGAGAGAGAGAGAGAGACTCGCGTCGCTTTCCCTAGTTTTTCTGAGGGAGCGTTGTGTGTGTGTGTGAGAGAGAGAGAGAGACTTGCGTCGCTTTCCCTAGTTCTTCTGAGGAGCGTTGTGTGTGTGTGTGAGAGAGAGAGAGAGAGAGAGAGAGAGAGAGAGAGAGAGAGAGAGAGAGAGAGAGAGAGAGACAGACTCGCGTCGCTTTCCCTAGTTCTTCTGAGGAGCGTTGTGTGTGTGTGTGTGTGTGTGAGAGAGAGAGAGGGAGAGGCTAGGCGACTCGCGTCGCTGAGGAGGGTTGTGTGTGTGTGTGTGAAAAAAGCCTTACACTATGAAGCGCGTGTGCACTGTGACTACTTTATATAGTTGATTACCAGCTGGGCATTTCACTCTGTCTCGTGCTGAAGCCTTGTCCGTGTCGACCAATCGCAGCAGGCTGTCATCGGTCCAATCAGCGCAGATTAGCTTCGCGCTGAGGAGGGGGTTGGGAACAAATGAATCGCTGAACGATTCATATGGGAGTCGTTGGGATAATTAGGTAAAAATAAATGCAGATTATAAGACCATCAAAGTGTTTTATGACCTTGCATGCATATTAGACTGTTGTTGGAGACCCTTACAACCTAAATATGACCCTATTTCATGAATAATATGGGCTCTTTAAAACAAACACTCACAGCTTGATGTATGACCAGTTCAATAAAACAGGACAAACTCACAAAAATCAGGACACATCACTTAGAGGGAAATCACAAAAGGATTTTCTGAGAAGTTTGGCAAGAAAATAGAGCAATAACTAACTCCAAAATACAGCTTTATATCAAATCCAATAATACAAAGGCAAAATATAGCCTTACAGTGGTGACTGGCCAAAACGATCACGATTAAACCCGTAGTTCATAATACGGAGTATCTTAATTGAATCACGCCTGGAAGCCGACGTCACAACCGGCCACAGTTTGTCCTGGTTAGAAACTAAAGTCACAATAGTTAAGATCAGCTCGCTTGTTTTATACTCATCTTGGATCTCTTGTACCGCCTCACGGCCACCGGAATGAACGAGACTGCAGCCGCGTTGACTTGACGCCAAACACCCGCAGCATTTAGTCTCCTATTAGCGGCGATGCAATGCCCAAAAGTAAGAGGCCAACGAAGCCCCTTATTGACTGCGACTGGAAAGAGGGACAGGAAGAAAAACACTTTCCCCTTTGTTGATGCTGACAGTAAACAGTAGCAAATGAGCCTGCTGCAACCCTCCTGACTCTCATATCACTGCAATAAACATACGATAAGTGAAACCGAAACCACAATACAAACAAAATCCCCATACTAAGCGACTGAATATATACCAGTAAGTGAAAATCCACCAAGCTTCAAATGTCTCACTTAATGCTCCCCGAGCCACACTGTAGATAAAAAGTTAAGCGCATGTAACACCACTGAACCAGCTAACCATAGCACCACACAAACAGGTCCTACCTTTCAGACGGCGCCCTGGAGATGACGTCACTCCCCAAAGAAACAGATGCGTATAGTGCAGTGTCAAAGCAGTCTTTTATACACCCCAAATACCCTAATTAGAGGATCCACCCACAATATACTTAACGCTGGGTGGTCGCATCACTACAATCCATCCCTCAATTAATCATCGTAGTCCCGACAATGGATCAGATTCTGAACTGTCACTAGTCCCAAGGCCTAAACCAAGCTTCCACAGCATTCATTTCCATGGCAGATGAATCAGGAGCCAGATCAACACCTGCACCCACAGCTCGGGGTAAATGATGCACATTAGTATGCTGACCTGCCCCCAAACGCCTTGTTCATCTTAAGACTACCCCAGATGAACCAGGTGACCTAGAGGGGATAAGCCCCAACTCCACTTTTTCCCTCCAGGGTCCACTTCTACCACACAATCCTCAGCCTCCGCAGTCTGTGTGGTAACAGAACTCCTGCCTCCATCCAAGCTCCCCTGGACAACTGGCTGGGTCTCAGACATCACACAAGCCAGGTCCCCATCCTCAAGCTCATCTTCTACTACTAGAGGCTCAGCTTGAATCTCTGGGGGTTCAACTTGGGCTGGTTCTACTTGAACACGAAGCTTTAACAATGCTCGATGTACCTGATGTGCCCTACTCTAATCGTGTACAGGAGCCACCGTATACAAAGATCCGCCAGCCTGAGGGGCCTTAATCACCTGATATATAATAGGACTCCACAGGTCGTGGACCTTATGATGACCTGGGATCCCAAGGTCTCGCAAGTAGACCAACTGGCCCTCACTGAAAAGCTGTTCCCTCACTCGCTGATCGTGCTTGTCCTTTCTTGACAGAGCGGCCGCTTGCAGCCGTTCTCGGGCACCATCAAATGCCACCTGCAATCGAGCCAGATGTTCTTCTACCCAGCGATGGACTTTACCAGCCCTCGGTTCGGGAACCTAGCCAAGCAGAAAGTCCACCGGCAGACAAGGCTCTTGCCCGAACATCAAGAAATACGGAGACTCGCCAGTGGCCTGGTGGGGAGTGGTGTTATAACAAAAGAGGACCTGGGCCAGGCAGGAAGCCCAATCTCTCTTCCTCTCAGTAGGCAGAGTTCGCAACAAATTGTGTAAGGTTCGATTGAACCGTTCACACTGGCCGTTACCAGCTGGATGGTACAGAGTTGTGCAAGATTTAGCTACTTGGTACAAACCACACAACTGCTGAATTAACTGAGATTCGAAGTTACGGCCCTGGTCCGAATGAATCCGCCCTGGCACCCCAAACTAAAAGAACCACTCCTCCACCAGGACACGGGCAACTGTCTCCGCTTGTTGGTCTCTAGTAGGCACTGCCACAGTAAATTTGCTAAAAACATCTGTGATTATCAACACATTCTCCTGCCCTGACTGGGAGCGCTCTAACATGGTGAAGTCAAATGCCACTATTTCATTTGGACAGGAAGCAAGCAGATGTCCCATGAAACTCTTAACACCTGGTGCAGCCGATTTAGCCTGCTGGAACCGCTCGCATGCCTGCACCCAACGGGTCACGTCATCAGACATCCCCGGCCAATAACAACATTGCTGGATTAACTCAAGTGTGAGCTCAATACCCTGGTGTCCATGATGTTGATGTAGTTGTGTCAACACTTCGGTGTGCAATGCAGCAGGCAGCACCAATTGGAAGACCTCTCCCTCCCATCAGAACAATAAACCTGGTGATACAAGAGGCCGTCTAACTCCACAAGACGGTCCCACTGTCTAAGTAACGTCAACACTAACCTGGGTAATGTTCGACGTTCCTGGGACCCGGGATAAGTTCAATTATGCCAAAACTGAAGAGCTGCACTAATGGTAGGGTCTGCTCCTTGTAATAAAACAAGTTCAGGCACGGAGCGACTTGGCATGACCTGCACTGCATTTAATGTAGTAGCTTCTGTGGGACTCTCACTCACCACGCGCTTCAGCAACTCTGGCACTACTGCCCCAAAAGAACCAATTCCTTTACTGAACTTTTCTACTGGATGCAAGCGTGAAAGGGTGTCTGCATTTTGATTTAACCGACCTGATCGATACTGAATCTCAAAGTCAAAGGCAGCCAACTCAGCAGCCCACCTCTGCTCAGTGGCCCCAAGCTTGGCAGTAGCTAAATGACTGAGTGGGTTGTTATCAGTCCGAACGATGCAGTGATGTCCTAACAAATACTCACAGAACTTTTCGGTCATTGCCCATTTTAGAGCCAAAAACTCAAGTCGCATGGAACTATAAGTTGCGGTATTACGCTCTGCTGGCTGAAGTGTGCGACTCGCATAAGCCACTGGCCTCACTTTGCCATCAACCACTTTGGAAAGTACTGCACCCAGTCCCAAATGACTTGCGTCTACTTCTAGGATAAATGACTTAGCGAAATCTGCATATGCCAAAACTGGTGCAGTGGTAAGCTTCTGTATTAGGGTGTGAAAGGCTTTGTGCACACTGCTCAGACCATGCGGCTCCCAACTCTTGGCTAGCCCATCCCCTTTTACCCTTAGTTAGCTTTGCCACTACTTGATGTAGCGGGGCTGCGATTTAGCAAACCCTTCAACAAAACGCCTATAATAACTAACGAACCCCAGAGAACTACCTAGCTCTGGCACAGTCTTCGGGCAGGGCCACTGAATTACTACCGCAACCTTACTTGGGTTCGTAGCCACCCCCTGAAATGATATTACATGTCCGAGATGCCTTACCTCTTCCCTGAAAAATGCACATTTTTCCAGGTTAACCTTGAGGCCTGCGGCCTGTAGGTGGCCCAGCACCATCTCCAGCCTCTGTAGGTGCTGCCGCACAGAGGAACAAAAGACAATTATATCATCAAGATACAACAAAACTGACTGATGTCGCTGGTCGCCTAGAAGCTGCTCCATCAAGCGTTGAAATGTGCTTGGCGCATTACAAAGACCAAAGGGCATACGATTCCACTCGAATAAGCCAAAAGGTGTACAAAAGGCAGTTTTGGGAAGATCGGACTCCGCAACAGGGACTTGATTGTAACCGCTAGCCAGATCTAAAGTGGTAAACCAGCGTGCCCCTGAGTCCAATGTCTCTTCAATTCGAGGTAGTGGAAAGGCATCCCTTCGAGTCTTAGAATTAAGCTGACGGTAGTCCACGCACATGCGTAAACTACCATCCTTTTTTCTTACCAAGACCACCGGGGAGGCATACGGACTACAGCTTTCCCGGATCACTTGGGAATCCAGTAGCTGGCTAATATGAGTCTTGACCAACTCATATTCTGATGGTGGAATTCGCCTGTAGCATTGTCGGACTAGAGTATCGTCAACTAAGTGGATTTCATGAGACAAAAGGTTAGTACAACCCACATCTCCCTCCCCAACAGAGAACACACTTTGAAATCGCTGTAGCAGGGCCCTCACCCGTTCCTGCTCTTCACCTGCTAACCGCCCCAGCTCAATAGCCTCAATCCGTTCTGACACTGGCACAACACTCTGCGCAGCCACCAGGGCATCCACAGATGCAACCTTGGTTAGGCCATCAGGCGAATCCACCAAATACACTTCTCGCAGCTTGCCAGTAATAGTTGTAGAATACAACACTGGAATGGAATGGAACACGACACACTTTGCACCCTCGAACTTTAACATTACCTCCCTGATTCAAGACTTCATCTACTCGCTGACAGGCTTAAAAGGCCAGAGACAGTTCAGAATCTTGTGTCACTTGGTATATATATACAGTACTGTATATATATACAGTAGTTAAAGTCAAAATTATATGCCCTCCTGTGAATTTCTTTTCTTTTTCAAATATTTGCCAAATGATCTTTAACAGATTCTGGAATTTTTCACAATATTTCCTATACTTTTTCTTCTGGTGAACGTCTTGTTTTATATCGGCTAGAATAAAAGCAGCTTTTAATGTTTTTAAAACCACTTTAAGGTCAACATTATTAGGCCACTTAAGGAAATATTTTGTTATCGTTTACAGAATAAACCATTGTTAATGATTTGCCTATTACCCTAACTTGCCGAATTAGTTTGGTTAAGCCTTTAAATGTCACTTAGACTTATAATTTCATGCTGAATACTAGTATCTTGAAAATATCTATGTGCTGTCAGCATGGCAAAGATAAAAAGAATCAGTTATTAGAAATGAGTTATTACAACTATAGAAATGTGCTGGTAAAAACTTTCTGTTAAACAGAATTTGGGGAAAAATATACAGGAGGGCTAATAATTCTTACAGCAGTTCTTTTAGTTATCCCATATCATTAATAAGGTTCAAATTGGTATAATTTTAACACTTACCACTACTTGTTTTTATAGGTTGGAGCTGTAATTCATGTTTATGTTGCGATGTCAGTTCGATGTACAGCATGCATCGCATTATCAGACTATTCTTGTTGATGTTTTGGAGTAAAACATAGACTGAACTTGAGGCCGAGAGGTGACCTGGTCCGATAAACTCACTGTACAGACAGCATGATCGTCCTTCTCAGAACCACAGATGTCGTGACCACAGTATAAACTCGCACGTCTTCCTCGACTTCAGCTATCATGCCAAAACCGGCGCGCGCACTCTAACCGAAAGCAAGGGAAGGGTCTCTATAGTAACCTCTCGCGACACAACCTCTCCAATATGGCACCTCGCGATATTTGCAAACAAGTCATATGAATCATATTTATTATCATTTGACAGTAACAGAGGAACGCCGCCAAATGTAGCGACGTATGAGTAATGATTTTTGTCTAATAATTTACTTGAGTAAAAGTACACATCTTTAAATGTACTCAAAAAGTACATGTTACCCAACAATTTTACTCAAACTGTAATGAAGTAAGTGTAATTCACCACCTTTGCAAACAAGTTGTTTTTGTAGCACGTCTTGTGTGTATTGCCTCTTCTTGTTGAATCGCAAAATGCCTCCTCAGTTGTATAAGTCACGTTAGACAAAATCATCTGCTAAATGTAAATGTAGGACTTAAAATAAATAGTCAATTCTGATTACATGCAGACTTTAAAAAAGTAATTGCTCACCTCTTCTTAGCATAATTTGGTGTGCGTTATAGTTCAATAATTAGGGTTAGGGGTTTGATTACATCTCGAAACCTAAATGCAATACTAATTAGCAATTACTAGCTGCTTCTTCCACTGCTTCCTCCATTTAAGAAGACACACAGATGTCTCTTTTAACAAATGCCCCAGCTGCTTGGCCTGAACACAGGAGGGGCCATATTTGTGAGGAAGTGTCCATCAGGTCATTACTATGTTCTTTTTGCCAGGGGAACAGTAGGAAGTGAGGTTTCCTGTTCCCATAGAGAGAAGTATTTGTTGTTTGAATGGCTTCTCCGAATTGAACACTGCATTAGATGATGCTTCGTACCTGGATGTTATCGATCTGCTGATGTGCTGGTGCACTGATTCAGGAGCTTTTTATGCCATTATATTGAATAGAGATTTTATTTTTTCCTGTTTTTATGGTCAGACAGATAAAAATAGTAAGGGTGATTGCTTTGAAGAGCACAAGAGCCACATTACATCAAGCCACATGATTGATGTCATTTGTGATTTTAACTAAGATGGAAAATTCAAATTTACACAATATCAATATTGGGAATAGGGGCAGCATGGTGGTTCAGTGGTTAGCACTGTCGACTCACAGCAAGAAGGTCGCTGGTCAAGTCCCGGCTGGACCAGTTGGCATTTCTGTGTGGAGTTTGCGTGTTGGTGTGGGTTTCCTCAAGGTTGACATCCGCGCAGGACTGAAATTTGAATCCTGCTCCCGCCAGGTTTTATATCGCACCCGACCACTCCTGCCGTAAATTCAGCCATTCCCACTAAATTTAGATCTGGTTTTCAAAATCTCACGTTAAAATTGGGCTCTACAAAAAGAGAGCGATAACAGATAAAAGTGTAGGTTGTGCAAGGATTGTAGGCTAAATGTCAGTTTTGTTTGTCCCTTTGTGATGAGACATGAGTGCTGTGTGACGTGTGGTGAGGTTTATGGCTGGTGAGGCACCGACTCTTTCAAAGTCAGATTTACAAAAATATCCTCTCAATATATTTGACAACTACCGATTGTGTTTCATATATCATATCAGCGTTATTTCTATACATGTAGCAGGTATGTATTGGGCCACAGAATAATGTATAGCGATTAAATATGCCTCCCAAAAAACACCTGGCGAATGTGCGCTCTCACATTTCACTATTAGGTGCTGTATTGGCAAGACAAATAACTGTGCATTCGTATTGCCAAAGCAGTGCAGCATTGCTGTTTACAAACAAGACAGTGCAAAAAGGGCAGTAGTGCAAAGCACTAATGCTCTCTCTCATTCTCGCTCTTTCTCACACACACAAACACAGCACTACGGCGGATGCGCGCTCTCTCTCTCTCTGGAGTGTGCGCTCTTTCTCTCGGGAGTGCTATATTGTTAGACCACGTGCCCTGGTTCAAATTGCACCACAGTTCCCGACCGCTACTGCGTTTTATTTGGAAATTTATTCCTGCGCCGCAAGAAAACTGGTCAGGCCCTGCGGCTGTAGATGTATACATCGAGGTGCTCCGGTTTCCCCCACAGTTTGCGTGTGTGTGTGTGTATGTGTGAATGAGTGTGTATGGGGGTTTCCAGTACTGAGTTGCAGCTGAAAGGGTAAAACAGTGTAAAACATATGATGGAATAGTTGGTGGTTCATTCCGCTGTGGCGACCCCTGACAAATAAGGGACTAAGCTGAAGAAAAATGAATGAATGAATGAATATTGGGAATTTGATTTTAATTTATAAATATTTACCTGATTTAACTTTAATGTGATTAAATATTGTTATTGAATAGGTCATTACAATGTTGTTTAAAACATTTTATTAGTTTGTAGCATTTTTTTTATTGTTTTGTTTTGGTTTTTTTCATTAAAGCAAAATTGACTGGAATATTGGAAATTTATTTGGCTTATGTTTTAGGCAGAATTGTAATATTGGTGCATTCCTAGTTATAATTATCATAATTATTTATTAGTTTATCTAATCCAGGGGTTCCCAAAATTTTCAGCTATTTTCAGAAGTGGTTATTGTAATGCTGGTGTTGGAAAGTGCATTATTCCAGAAAAGAAACAAAACAAAATAATCATTCATTTAAAATTAAGCTTGGGCGCACAAACCTGGACAGAAATATCTGTTAAAATACCTTTTTGTTAAAGAAACAATGACTAGCTCAATGACTACCCATAATAAATATAAACAAAAAATAAATAATCAACAATGTGAGCGACATTTAGAATTCAAATGAAAGTAAATAGCACAAAGGAAAAATGGCAATGATTTAAGGCCAGCAGAATTGAGCATGGCGGAGAAAATGAGGAAAAACAAAAAAAAAAAAACAAGCTAAATAAAATGAGATTTGGGCAAAGAGAAAATTAATCAAATTAATCAAAACAAAGGAAGAGGGAAAGTGGCGAACATGACTGTGTGGATGCATGAGCCACCCGTGTAGCCAAGCCAAACGTTGCATGCAATGGCTCACACACAGTGGTGCCTGCAGCCGTATGGCTGTCCACACTGGGCGTACCTACTATGAGTGGGTGCGAATTAATGCCGCTTTTTACAAATGTATTTATTTATTTATTACATAATTTAAATGGTTTATTTAACAGTATACACTACGGTATATTGACAAAGCAAGAAAGAATGACAACAAATAAAGGTGTGCGTTTGTGTGTTTTAAAGCATGTATGTACTTGCATGGTGGTAGATGGATAAAGAAATCTAAAGCACTTTTAATTTGTCATTTACCTAGGTTAAGCGTTTCTGGTGAACTGTATGTCATTGCAAAATCGGCACGTTTAAGGTCTGTTCGTGATTCGGCATTGTTGAAGCATATAGCGCAGGGGTGTCCAAACTCGGTCCTGGAGGGCCAGTGTCCTGCATATTTTAGTTCCAACCCCAATTAAACACACCTGAACCAGCTAATCGATATCTTTCTTGGTATTCTAGATACTTCCAGACAGGTGTGTTGAAGAAAGTTGGAGCTAAACTAAACAGGACACCGGCCCTCCAGGACCAAGTTTGGACACCCCTGATATAGCAGATTTGTTTTGAAGCACTTCACCTCAAATGTTATTCATTCTTCTATTTTATCTAGAAGATAACTGACCAAGAAAAATATTTATACAAAGAGACAAACATTATACGAAATTTGTTTTAAAAAGCAATTATTTTCCAAGAAAAATATACGAGTTATATTTTAGTTTGAGCCCGTTCAATACTCAACTGTGCGGGTGGATGATTTTCGGTCAGTAAAGTAAAGAATTTAATTAATGCTTTACTAATTGTGTTGTGTCACAGTCTTCTGACATATACAGTATTAGCAATTTTTGTAATATGTCAAAATTTTAAAAAGATTACGTCTTGAGTGTCTGATTTTCCCTTGGTGCTGATGTGCTTTTATTACATTTAGATATTAACTAAATATTAAAATTAAAAAGGAAACAAATTCTGTCATAACAAATTTCTTAAATAATGTAGCCTTTGACAGTAAGTGTCAGTGTTTCTTGAAATGATTGGGGGAAGGGGTCAGGATGGTGCTGGATTTGTGCGTACCTTGGAATGAAATTCTGCTGGTGCCCCTGCTCACACACACCAATAGGCCTATATAAACAGGAGCATATTGACAAAAAAACAAAAAAAGCGCAACAGTCTAACAACCATAAACATATATATATATATATATATATATATATATATATATATATATATATATATATATATATATATATATATATATATATATTTATTTTTTTTTTTTTTTAGCATTTAATATTTACCTCACCTAATGAGACTTGTGGGCAAAAGGTTTAAGTTATATCACAAGTCTTTTCTTTGGATTATTTTGGATTTATTTGGATACCACCACTCAGAGATCATGTTCAGTCATGGCCTGTATTTATTTTAACTGTACAGTTCTCAGAATATATGAGACCACCCCTCACAAATCTCTCATTTAGATGAATATTTTCTATAGAATGCTTTACAATATTATATTTGTGCATATACATTAGATTAGTGGAGCAGCACGGTGGCACAGTGGGTAACATTCACCTCACAGCAAGAAGGTCGCTGGTTCAAGCCTTGGCTGGTATTTCTGTGTGGAGTTTGCATGTTCTCCCCGTGTTGGCGTGGGTTTCCTCCGGGTACTCCGGTTACCCCCACAAGTCCAAAGACATGCGCTATAGGTGAATTGGGTAAGCTAAAATTGTCCGTAGTGTATGTGTGTGAATGAGTGTATGTATGGATGTTTCCCAGTGATGGGTTGCAGCTGGAAGGGCATTCGCTGCATGAAACATATGCTGGATAAGTTGCAGTAAGTTATTGCAATGACATAACTGTTCAAAAGTAGATTATCATTTAATTTAATCATTTATTTCTGTGGTTTTAAAGATGATTTCAGCTTCATTACTCCAGTCTTCAGAGTCACATGATCCTTCAGAAATCACTCAAATAATAAGTATTATTGTTATTATTAATATTAATTGTAATAAAAGCAATAATGACTGGACTAATAATTTCATTTGAAACTTCAAACAATAAGTAATAAAAAAGTATTTAAGACTTGATCTGGACTTACACCATAAATACACACTAGTGAGATCTGCTCCTTCACGGGCCCTTTTTAAAACTGGTATTAAATTTGTTAAAGTAAAAATCCATTTTAAAGTTAGTATAAACTAATTCCATAAAGTAATATCATTACAAAAAGTAACTTCATT
Organism: Danio aesculapii; assembly: GCF_903798145.1. Classification (NCBI taxonomy): domain Eukaryota; kingdom Metazoa; phylum Chordata; class Actinopteri; order Cypriniformes; family Danionidae; genus Danio; species Danio aesculapii. The sequence continues at coordinate 9,409,548 of NC_079445.1, read as the reverse complement.
AAAAAGATTTTTATTAAGAAATGTGTTTTTCGTCTTACATAATCTCGCTTAATTTTATGTCATCATGTGCACAGTAGAAAACAAGATTCCCTGTCCAATCAAAGTCTTTGCTTTCAACAATAAAATGTCATACATAAATAAATACATATAAATATCTCTATACACTACTGGTCAAAAGTTTAGGGTCAGTAAAAGTTTTAAATGTTTTAAAATAAGCTTCTCCTGCTCACCAAGGCTGCATTTCATCAAAAATACAGTACAAACTGTAAAATTGTGGAATGTTATAGCACTATAAAATAACTGTGCAAATGTATTTTATAATTTAATTTAATCTTTTATTCCAGTGATTACAATGATGAATTTTCAGCTTCATTATTCCAGTTTTCAGAGTCACATGATCCTTACCATCCTATTAATTGTAATAATAATAAAAGCAATAATGACTGGATTAATAATTTCATTTGAAAAACCATACAATAAATAATAAAAACTGTATTTAACTATTTAACAATTACTTTTACATTTAATAAATTCCGCCTTGATGAACAGAATCATTTTCTTTAAAAAAAACATAACCCCCCCCAAACTTTTCACCAGTAGTGTCATAAACAGCATAAATGCAAACTGTACAACTAAATAAATATACATAATATATTATAATATATAAATAAACAGTGCAAAAATAAATCTTTATTTATTTCTGATATGTACAAGTCAATTCATCTTCATTTACATAACTTATACAATGCAGATGTTGTCAAAGCAGCTTAACAAATGTCTCTGTTGAAGTTCAGTTCAGTGTAATGTCTCTGCTGAAGGCTGATCCCATGAGTAGCTCAAAGTAGGCAGTTTCCTGGGGAAACGCTGATCCTGTAGTGTTTATGAGCACAGATGCTGGTTCTGGATCGGGAAAAGCTTCTTTATAGGTGGGTTTTGATGATTTTTGAGATTTTTTTTGTTGAAGATTTTGCTGCTTTGTGTGTGAAGTTCCTAAATGAGGAGAAATAAAAGAAGAAAAATTAAACACATGTCTGGAATTTGTCTAGTGCATACTTAGATAAAATGGGAAGGAACACAAAAGAAAATCATTGTCTGTGAATGGCCTCTTAAATCTACAATCAGACGATAAAACAGATACTGCAACAAGTTTTATTTATCACAAAAATACAAGTTGTTTTGAAGTAGTTCTATGCAGTAAACAGACCCCCTAGTTTTCCACGATTTTGCAATCACTGAATCCAATGCAAAAAAAAGCCGAAATTTTTTTGCGATCCTGCAAATTTCTTAATTTAAACTCAAAATAATCACAAAAAATTAAATAATCTTATAAAACATCCAACTCTAAACCATCAAATTATATTTATTTCAGTTTGTAATGAATTGTATACATGACTTATAGATGTTGCAAACGCAGCGCACGTGATGTATTTGAGTGTCTCTCGAAAAATGATGTCTCACCTGCGCCCTCACAATCCTAACATTACATGAGAGTGGGGGAAATTGTTTTGCAGCCCGTGCAGAAGGCAGATGCGGATGAATCTCGAGAGATTTACATGTCAAGTGAATGCAAAGACGCGATTAGACATCTTATGGCGCAAATGGAGAAAATGACACGAATTGATTTACATGCATGACTGCTATTATGATATGTGCCAAGTCGATAAATGAATTTCCCTGTCATTGACGTGTTTTAGGTTTAATACGGTAAGGGAAGCCCTAACACATGTTCTGAGTGAGGTACATGATGTCAGATTCCTCGGGGAGTGAAATCTGAGAAAGAGAAAGCAAGATCGTCTGTAAAAAATGAGAGTTATGGAACCTTTCCTTGGCTTACCCCTACCGTTTTAGATCTTGTCTTGACAAAAGCTTTATTTTGATGACTTGTGTCATGAAGATATTTATTAATCTCAAAATTTTCAGGAACTAACCACCACAAAATTAGGCACTTTTATCACGAAAAAATCATGAAAAACTAGGGGGTCTAAGTAGTTTTAGTAAAACACCTTCATATGTGTGTATGTACAGATTTTCAGAAAATTAATCATTTTAAATGTTTTCATTGTCACAGTTTTTTTTAAACATCTTCGAATATTCAAATATGTGTTTCTTGTACATTAACTGTATTGCTAAAAATGTTTAATACTTGTCAATTTCTCTGAGTTTTAATTGCACTTAGATATGTTACACATTAGCAAAACTGAAGATGATTAATAAAACCGCCAAAACTAATGTGACGTCATCAGCTTTGTGTGTGCCAGTATTAGAAATGTTGTTTCCTACTGAATCAGTTGTATTTACCTTCATCCCTTCTTCATCTCCTGCTTGTTCATCCACTTGTGCTGTAAGACGTACTCCAGTGTTGACAATTTTTTATCCAGGCACTTTTCTATCAGATCACAGCAGGCTGTACAAGGAGAAAGAGAGTTAATCAAGACTGTATAAGACACTAAAGCTGATATTTATGAAGAATCTTCTGATATGTGTGATTAAAAAAAGGTACTGCAGGGTCCTGGAGGGCCGGTATCCTGCAGAGTTTTGCTTAAACCCTAATCAAATACTCCTGAAACTAGCTAACCAATGGCTATTGGTTATAAACTACATTGTTTGATTACTAGTACACAGCTTGTTATGTGTTAAATAACTTGGGTCTGACCTAGCAGAATCCAAACCATCTGAGTGTGGTTTATCAACCAGAAAAACACAAAAAAACTGTTTGAATTTACTCATTCGTTTACATTCCCTATTTTAGTAGACTAATGTAAGAAGTAGTAGATGTGGGTATAGGGGGCGATTCTGGATACAGTCAATGACAGGATCACTTGAGGATTAAAGTTAAACTCTGCAGGACAGTGGCCCTCCCAAGACTGAAATTGCCCATTCATGAGCTAATATACATGGTTACGTTAGATTCCTTATTGAAGTCAAACATTTCCTGGGTTCACCAATGCAAAGCTCTTTCTGTCTTGTCATGAGACTACAACCGGTTGAAGTTTTGGCATGAACAAATGTGTCTTTTCACTCACCACTGGATACATTGGGAACCCACAAAAGGCGGCGTTCAGTTCCAGAATTTCTGTACACTGGATTTTTCCCATTCACCATGTAATACAGCATGTAGCCTACGGTCCAGATGCCTGTCAAGACGACATCTTCATAATCTTCTGAGCTGAATTTGGTAGCACAACCGAAGTCAATCAGCTTGAGCTCCACCTTCGTTGTGTTGACTAGGATGTTGTCACCATGCATGTCGTTGTGAGAAACACCATGGTCAATGCAGTGCTGGATTGCCTGGACTAACTGGTGCAGCAGGGAACGAGCGACCCCTTCTTTCAGCTTGCCATGCATGTATATATAGTCCCGCAGGGATACGCATGGATGGGGGTACTCCATGACGAGTGAAATGAACCCATCTTGATCAAACCACTCATACATTTCTATCACGTGCATGCATGCTGAAGGATGTTTCAGCATGTGCATATACGCTGCTTCTTTACACACAAGGCTGGAACAACCAGGCTAAAGAGAAAAAGAGAACAAAGGTTAGTAGCCGTACATCTGAGGAAAGATTGGTACTATTTAAATGATTAGTTCACCCAAAAATTTAAATACTGTTAATAATTACTTTCCTTCAAAACACAAATTAAGACATTTTAGATTAAATCACAGATATTACAGGTAATATGACTGTGACAAAACATCATACTGCCTGTAGAAAACATACCCTACCTGATGCAGGAGAGAAAACATTGGCAAACTAATTTATTTATACAGTTTTTTGGCATACAAAAGTGTTCCAGCAGCTTCACATGATTACAGTTGAACCACTGAAGTCACTTAGACTGTTCAGACAATGGTTTTGGCTCCTTTTCTGGATTTGAGCTTCTTATGACCTTTGCTGTTTATGGTAGATGAGGGAGCTCTCAAATTTGATCTAAAATATCTTTTGTGTTCTGATGATGAACAAAGGTCTCAGAGGATTGGAACCACAGGGTGAGTAAACAATGATTTAATGTTTGGGAAAACTTATTCTTTACATGTACAGTACTTTACCCTGCTTTAGTACTTTTGTATATCTGATCAACAAGGCTTTCCAGCTCTTTTCTCTTACAGTGCTGCTACAAACTACAGTAACTGTTTACATGATTCAAATTTCAGCATGAAGCACAGCTCATCCTGAAGTCAGCAAAAATTATTTTCTTCAGCTTGAACATGAGAAAAGTTTTCATACAGATTCATATGACTGGATTTTGCCTTTTTGAAATTCAACTATGCAATCGTAAATGTGTCCAAACCATTAAATATTGAGTGAAGATTTGCCAACTTACAACAGAGATGTAACATGGATGGTTTCTCTTCTGAATCTTCTTGATGGCAACCTAAAAAGTGAAAATACAATAATTATTGTTTTTCACATTATTACATCTGTAATTTGTTTAATAAATATACAAGTTTGGATCAAGTGGAAAAGTTACATAAGAAGCAAATTAAACAGTAAAAGGTTTTTACCTCCTTGCCATCAGATTTACGGACTGCTTTGAATGTAAAGCCGAAGCTCCCGTATCCTATCAGTTTTCCAATGCTGTAGAGATCAGTCAAAGATCCTGAAAAAAAGAAGAAAAGGTTATTCTCTCATACTGACCTTACATCAGTGGTTCTCAATTTTGACCCTCGGACTCCCCTCACACACACACATTTTGTATGTGTTTCTTATTACACACACAAGTATATGTTAATGAGCTGATGATCAGAATCAGGTGTGTTAAGTAAGGAAGACTTACAAAATGTACAGTGCGGGGTGGCCAGAGGCCTAGAATTGAGAACCACTGCCTTACATTAACAAGTATGTTACAGTAGCATCTACAATAGTACTGTTTGCATCAGATTAAATAAACAAAATTTCATGAATTTGACTCTGCAATTATGTTTTGTATGTGACATCAGAGTCCAGTTAGCACACTCACCTCTATTTGGCTCAAGATCAGGGGCTCCTGAGGCAGATGATGACTTCCCAATAGCCGTGTCCTGGAGCCTAGACGGTCCAGGCACAGGCTCTGGATCTGGATCAGCTATGTTCTGGACACCAGATGATCTAGGAAAAGGCTCTGGATCTGGATTTAAAGTGTACCATAGACGGAACGGTCCAAGGACAAACTCTGCCCCAGGACGCACAATATTCCAAAGCCAAGACAGCCAAGGGTCAGGCTCTGGATCTGGATCAACAGAGTTCCGGTGACCAGACACTCCAGGGGCAGGCTCTGGATCTGGATCAACAGTGTTCCCGAGACCAGACACTTCAGGGACAGGCTCTGGATCTGGATCAACAGAGTTCCAGAGACTATACACTCCAGGGGCAGGCTCTGGATCTGGATCAACAGTGTTCCCGAGACCAGACACTTCAGGGACAGGCTCTGGATCTGGATCAACAGAGTTCCAGAGACTATACACTCCATGGGCAGGCTCTGGATCAGGATCAACAGTGTTCCTGAAACCAGACACTTCAGGTACAGGTTCTGGATATGAATCAGCCATGTTCTGGACCTCAGATGGTCTAGGAAAAAGCTCTGGATCTGGATTTAAAGTGTACCAGAGACGGAACAATCCAAGGACCAACTGTGCCACAGGACGCACAATGTTCCAAAGCCAAGACAGCCAAGGGACAGGCTCTGGGTCTGGATCAACAGTGTTCCAGAGACCAGACACTGTAGGGGCAGGCTCTGGATCTGGATCAACAGTGTACCGGAGACCAGACACTTCAGGGACAGGTGCTGGATCTGGATCAACAGTGTTCTGGAGACCAGACACTCCATGGTTAGGGTTAGGCTCTGGATCAACAGTGTTCCGAGGACCAGGCAATTCAGGGACAGTCTCTGGATCTGGATCAACAGTGTTCCGAGGACCAGGCACTTCAGGAACAGGCTCTGGATCTGGATCAACAGTGTTCAGAGGACTAGGCTCTTCAGGGGAAATCTCTAGATCTGGATTAACAATGCTTTGGAGACCAGACACTCCAGGGTTAGGGTTGGGGTAAGGCTCTAGTTCTGTATCCACAGAGTTCCGGAGACCAGACACTCTAGGGACAGGCTCTGGATCTGGATCAACAGTGTTCCAGAGACCAGCCACTTTAAGGAAAGGCTCTGGATCTGGATCAACAGTGTTCCAGAGACCAGCCACTTTAAGGACAGGCTTTGGATCTGAATCAACAGTGTTCCGAAGCCCAAACACTCCAGAGACAGACTCTGGATCTGGATCAACAGTGTTCCAGAGCCCAGACACTCCAGGGACAGGCTCTGGATCAACAGTGTTCCAGAGACCAGCCACTTTAAGGACAGGCTTTGGATCTGAATCAACAGTGTTCCGAAGCCCAAACACTCCAGAGACAGACTCTGGATCTGGATCAACAGTGTTCCAGAGCCCAGACACTCCAGGGACAGGCTCTGGATCAACAGTGTTACAGAGACCGGACACTCCTGGGAGAGGCTCTAAATCTGGATAAATAGAGTTACAGAGACCAGATACTCCAGAGACAGGTTCTGAATCTGGACCAACAGAGTTCAAGAGCCAAGAAGGTCCAGCAACATTCTCTGGATCTGAATCAGTCTCTAGGTCTGGATTAGTTGTATGTGGATTCCCCAGTGGAATTTGTGGTTCCACGCTTATCTGTCTGCAGCAGAGGAAAGGCTTCTTTATGGCTTTCCACACTCTCTTGAAGAAAGCACGGATTTTGCTCCCCCTGCTGCCTTGTATTCGAATTCCTAAATTGAAAAGAAGACAAAAAAGAAGACATGACAATCTGTTATTGTTTAAGATATTAAGTATATATAAATAAAACATATTAATAATAACAAGATATGGGGTGACTTGTCCCAAAGTGGGGACAAGCTCTAGTGTTTGTATAACCCTAAATAACAAAATTAGCCATAAGTCACTTAAAAACAAAAAAAACGATTTATTCATTACAAAATGTCTTTATGGAACATGATAAATTAAATAATGTGTTCGAGCTATTCCTAAACATACATACATGCATGCATACATACGTGCAGTCAAAATTATTAGCCCTCTTGTGATTTAATGGACAGATTTTTTCATCATGTTTTTAAATATAAGTTTTAATAACAATATTATTAAGTTCTATTTTACAAGATACTAGTATTCAGCTTAAAATGCTTAAAGACCCAACTATGATAATTAGGTTAACTAGGCAAGTTAGGATAATTATTCAAGTCATTGGACAACAGTAGTTTGTTCTGTAAAGAATAATAAAATTTTATATATACTCTTAAGTTGGCTAATATTATTGACCTTAAACTGTTAAAAACTGCTTTTATTCCAACCAAACTAAAAGAAATAAGGCTTCCACAAAAGAAATAATATTAAAGCAAATTAATGGTATAACATTTCACAGATCTCATGGTTTAGATAACATCATTTTAGTCACCGATCGGCTCAATTTTTAGATCAAAGAGGGACAAATGTAATTTGTTTTCCATTTATTATAAGCACAGAAGAGCAAGGAGCATTTGTTTTTAACAAAAAAAAACTTTTAGAGTCGGTTATTTTGTGAGTTCGGAACACAATTAAATATATTATTAAAATTTTTAATTTACTAAATCTAGTTTCTGCAATTTATCTTTTTCAATGTTAATATAACACATCCTGTGATTTTTAAAATAGTATTTTGAATATGAATTTGTTGTTTTGGCTAGGCCATTTTTTTTTAAATGTCTCACTTTAGGCCAATTTACCTTATAGGACAAATTTTACTCATTGGGTTAATATTGATCATTTCACATTTTTGTTTAATATGTCATGTTCCTTGTTTTTTTTTATAAATTTAATTGAATTCCCCAATACGTATGTCTTTGCCGTGTTTTTACCTTTTTTATTTACTTAAATAGATTAAGTATCCTATTTTCCATAAATAAAATGTTCATATTTTACAGTGAAGTGGTTGCTGATAATCACACCGATTGTGTTTTTGTCCATGGTGTTATCTGGAAAAGGGTCATCGGGTATCTCATCTGGTGCTGTACTGGCATCTGAAGCCACAGTCCAGTCCTCGTCCAGCCAGGGACAGAAGTCACTGCAAAAGCTGATGGTCTCCATATGTGACCCTAAATAACAAAATTAGCCATAAGAGTCATTAAAAAAACAACAACTGTGATTTATTCATCACAAAATGTCTTCATGGAATATGATCATTTCTTAATTTTCTGATCATCAATGGGGCAAAACCAGCCACGAATATAACTCAATTTTCCCAGAGTGTATTGTTGAATTTCTAAAAATAATTAAAGCATTTTTCCAAAACATGTCAAAATAAGATTTGGAAATCATTCAATTTGCTGAAACAGAAAATTGTGGACAAATTAAACTTTTGATTTCACATCAATTAAACTCTTTGCTATAGTTTGAGCCAAAAAAATGCCAGATAGACATAAATATGTGCCCTTTATGTCGCACAAGGCTAAATTTCTATTAAAAAAAAAACCCTATGAAGACCCTATGAAATTATACAATAAGACCAGTACCAAAATGTTCAGAAAAAACATTCTGCTTATTGTACAACGCTCTGTTTTTGGAATAAGCACTTTATTTTATAATATTTTAAATAACTTTTAATGTAAAAAGGGTATAAATTAAAATCTGACACCATTTGAGATAAAATATTCAAATGAACTCTAAAATGGTCTAAAGATTATTCTCTGTGATGCACAAGCTTTGTTTTTTTTACAGTTATGCCTTTGTTGATTATATATACAGTAATGAATCCATATAGTCAATATATCAGATATACTGTGAACACTTTAATTAAATTCTGACACCATTTGAGATAAAATATTCTACAGTTATGCCTTTGTTGATTTTATATACAGTATTGAATCCATATTTTCAGTATGTTGGATAAGTGTTTGTATTATCATTATTGTATAAATATTATTGTGTTTTTCTGAACACTTTGATACTGGCCTTAGTGTATAATTTCATATGAATGATTTTTTAATTTCATGTTTTTTTTTTTTTTTTTTTTTTTTTGAGAAATGAATCCTTGTGCAACATAAAGGGCCCATATTTATGTCTATCTGACATATTTTTGACTCAAACTATAACAGGAGCAAAGAGTTAAATTGGTTTGAAACCAAATGTCTAACGTTAATGAATGTCAAACTAACTTTAAGGATCGGGATGTTTGAGGCCAGAGTCTCAATTCAGGGCAAATCACCTCACACTTATATCATCCCAAACCCCATTATTGATCATTTCTCATGTTTTGTTTCATATGTAATGTTTCTTAAGTCACATATAAATTCATTTTAATCCCCTAATACTTTCTCTTTGCCCATTTTTTAATCATTTTTTTTTTTAAACCTAAGAAAGCTTGAGTGGTTGCTGACAGTCTCACCGGTTGTATTTTTCGTCTCATTGACAGTAAAAGGCTTATCAAATGCTTTGTCGGCATCTGAAGCCATAGTCAATTCCTCCTCGTCGGGCGAGGGACAGAAGTCGGTGCAGAATCCAATGGTCTCCAGCCATGGTTTCGTCCCTTCAGTCTCTCCTCCACCACACACGGGCGTTGTTGCTGCCATCGCGTGGACAAATATAAACTTTGTTTTTTCACTCATAATGTCTTCGAGTTAACTCCTGTTTACTCAGAAAATATGTTTGTCAATAGATATTCGTAAATCCAAAGATTTGTTCGAGGTTTCTGTAAACGCTTCTTCACTCAATTCAGAATATCAACTAAATGAAGGCTGAGGCAGTACTGGAATATGTTCTACCGAGTGACGTCACTTATGGAATGTTTTGAACAGCTTACGAGTTTGTAGTTTTTTACTTAAACTACAAACGGCAAGACGATTTTCAAATATTACTCAACTAGGACTGTTTATATCTGAAGTTGGGTTATAACCACTAAAGTACAGTCAACGATAGCTCATCAATGTCAAAATGCTAGCCAATCAAATCAAAGAAGGCGGGCTTTACAGTTCGCGGAAGATTTGTTTATATAAAATGATTACAAATTGATTGCCAAAATACAAAATTGGTGCTCAAGTTAAAAAATATGAATGTTTGCGACGGATATTGAATACTAGCACAATATGCTGAAAAAATATAAAGGAATTTTAAAAAGGGCAACACAAACATTACATTATTTTATAATTATTTTGTAAGAGTTATAGTCATTCTAGCTTCGATTAAAATATGAATAAAAGTTAAACAATTTATCAAATAAAACATATCAGTTCGTGGGTTCTCTAAATAAATAATGTTGCTAGATCAGATACGGGTAAAGTCTAGATAGGATACAGCTGCAGATACGCACATCAATATAGCATCATTTTGTAACGCTGTATAACAATAATTAATATTTTACATTACTGTGACACTTGGATTTAAGGTTGGGGAAGGGGTAAACGTTAATAAATACAACAAATGGGAAGTTTAATAAATAATTCTCGTAACTACCGGCCGCAACCGTATCTAATCTAACATTAGCAACAACCAGATACGGCTGCGGCCGGAAGTTAACGAGAATTATTTACATTATTTATTAAATATGCCATTTATTGTATTTTATTAACGTCTACTCCTACCCCAACCCTAAACCCAACTGTCACAGTAACGTAAAAACTGTAGTTGTATCGATTATTATTTATGTTATTTAAAAAAAAATACCCAATAATTTGTATTTTATTAACGTCTACCCCTACCCCAACCTTAAACTCAACCGCCACAGTACTGTAAAAATATGAATTATTGTTATACAGTCTTACAAAAATGATGCTATATTGATGTACGTATCCGCAGCTGTATCCTATCTAACGTCAGGTTTTACTGCATTAATAGGAGCTACACTTCCTCTTATGAAAACTGCTGTTCGCACGCCATTTCTGTTGTAACTTCACACAAAAACTTAAACATATAGTTTCAAGTGAAATGCAGAGTGGGCTTTCGTGTTTGTGCTATTTATATACCTTTGATTCCGAATTTGATGTAGCTACACTTTTCCATCTGCGCCATGTTTTCATGTGCTAACGAAATGTTGTGTTTTAAAATGGTGGAGATAACAACTGTCCGTTTGTTTCCTATGCTCTGTGTGCAGCCAGGTAATTATTTCTTTATTTTATATAATGTTTAGGTATTTACTCAGTCTTTATATTCAGACCTACTCCTGCTAAATGACATGTAGAAAGTGGAAAAGGTGACATTGAATTGTTAAAAGAAAACATCAGTTTAGTTGTGATGGAGAAACACAGTTCTGTTTAACATCATAATGATTCATTTTTACTGTCAAAAGCAGCAGAGCTATAACGTGACTATTTAAATGCCCTTAATTAATTTTAAATGAACTAAACTCTCGGAATTAAAAGAGTAATTAATATTGTCTACATTTTTCAAATCAAATCATTGTGACATTGTTTATTGTTACATCATCGGCAGCATGTGTGCTATGATGAGTGAAAAGCTTAATTTATAGGGATCTTAAGGAGTGAAAAAAATAATTATAAATAATAATGATAATACATTTTATTTGTGGCACTTTTCTCACAATCCAAAGTGCTACAAAAAAAAAAAAAGATAAAATGACACAATAAAAAAAATAAATAATAAAAGATAACAACAACCAAGATCAAGTCAAAATCTTAGTAACATATTCATGAGCAATTTTGAAGGTGTTTTTTTTTCCAAATAATTTAATAAATATGTTTAAATATAAATAGACCTATATTTTGTACAGTAGAGGGCAGTAAATGTATTCATTGAAATAAACATTACGATTAAGTATGGTTGTAGTGGGTGTGTTAATTGGTTTTAAATATCTCAATATCTAAATTTTGCTGCACAAAATATTTTCAATTAAATTACAAATTTAGATTAGGCCACAAAACAAAAACACTGACTGAATCCTTTTTAATAACCAGCATAGGCTGTTTTTTTCCATTCATATATATATATATATATATATATATATATATATATATATATATAAATATATATATATATATATATATATATATATATATATATATATATATATATATATATATATATATATATATAATTTTTTTTTTTTTTTCATAAAAAAGTTAATTGCAGGCTACCTCAAATAGATCTCTCCACAAAATATAAGAATGACATTTTTTAATACAAGTCAATATTTTAAAGATTATGTCTTGAGCATTTGATACCTTAGTGCTTGTGTGCTTTCATTTTCTCCATCTAACTCATGGTGAGTTCAGGTGAGGGAGTGTTTTGAATGAGTTAAACTCTCCTCAGTTTAGTGTAGCTTCTGTCTCACTGGCACACAAAAATTAGTATATATCGATAGGCTTTGCTAAAACCATAGTCTTATCTTACTTCGGCAACGAGGGACAATAATGGTTGGACTGAACAATATATCGTTTCAGCATCAATATCACAATGTGATCATTTACAATAGTCTATTGAGTCTGAATTATAATTGATTATTTTATTGAATTGTTTGTACAACAGGGCAGCACAGTGATTCAGTGGTTAGCATTGTTGCCTCACAGCAAGAAGCTCGCTGGTTCGAGTCTCGGCTGGGCCAGGAGGCATTTCTGTGTGCAGTTTGCCTGTTCTCCCTGTGTTCACGAAGGTTTTCTCTGGGTGCTCCGGTTTCCACCACAGTCCAAAGACGTGCGGTACAGGTAAATTGATTAAACTAAATTGATTGTAGTGTATGAGTTTGTGTGTGATAATGTGAGAGTGTATGGGTGTTTCTCAGTAATAGATTGCAGCTGGAAAGGCATCCGCTGCGTAAAACATATGCTGGAATACTCTGCGGTTCATTCCACTGTGATGACCCCTGATAAATAAGGGACTAAACCAAAGGAAAATAAATGAATGAATGTTTATAAAACAAAGACTGTCCAATATTTTTTTACATTTGATTATTTTATTACTGTATACCTGAATTCAGTTGCCAAAAACACTGTTTATTTAATTTATAAATATTTTTTCCTTATTGAATTCATCTATGCTTGTAAGATTGTTTATTATATCTTATGCAGATGCTCTCCCCTACAGAATCATATCAATCTAAAATTATAAATTCCAAATAGACATTCAAATCATCTAAAGAAATTGTATTAATAAAATTACAATACAATACAAAAATATGGCAATTTTGAAATACCGAGCAGCCCTAAATGGCATTATAAATTTGAAAGAAAATTGAACAACAGATCATATCAATGTTTTAAAGAAGAATGCCCTTAAATAGTGTAGCATATAGTTGATGGTACAAAATCAATTTTTTGTTTGTGTCTTCTGTCAAATGTAGGCCTACTGTTGGTCTGTTCTTTACAGAAGCTTTAAGCAGACGCGCATGCTATTTGATATGAGATAACAATATGAGACAACGACAAGGCATATAAAGGCTACAGTACGTGTCATATACAGTATTGTACAGTATCGACTGTCACCCCGCCCCCCCCTAGATGCTTATTATTAACATGATGATTATTAACATGTTGGCTGTTTATAAAGTGCAAATTATGCATAATCATACTCTACATCCCTAATACCTTAATTCAACAACATTACTAATGACCTCAATTTAACCCATTATCTCAATTTAACTACATTATATTACTGGTAAAATTTTGTTTAAGTACCAATTCTTACTATTATCTAGTGGCTTATTACCTTCCTATTTTTACAATACTGATTGTTTATTTGTACTTAACTAGTTTCAATAATATCTGGATGCAGCCTTTATGATGCAAGCTAGATTGCATCACTCAGCAATGCAATGTCAGAAACAATGCACCCAATGGAATGAGTGATGTCACTGTGACAGGCAGGGGTGGGGTTAGTTGAGTGCATTAAAAAGCATTGGATGCAGCTCAGATTGCACTGCACCAGGTCTGCATCCAGACCCCTTTCACAAGTTTTGTGAATACACCCCAAATCCAAACTAAACCCAACTGCTACCTTTAAAGGGGTGGTCCACTACGATATTATATTTTAAACTTTAGTTGATGTGTAATGTAGCTGTGTGAACATAAGCAACATCTCTAAATGTAATACGCTCAAAGTTCAATGCAAAGGGAGACATTGGTTTTTACAGAGTTAGCTTAGCAAAGCCTACTCTGAACAAATTTGGGGACTACAAAAAAAATATATCCGGGTTAGTGAGATCACAAGGGCTTCCGGTTATGTGCATTCACCTCACACACACACCCTGCGCAGCGAAGGGGTGTGTGGCCAGAGATGCTGTAATGTTAAAGCAGAGAAAGCTAAAATACCGTCCAAATGCTGCTTTTCCACAGAGCTTTTTCTGTTTCTGTATTTGGGCTTCCAAAGGATACGACACAAAGAGAGAATTGCTTACAGTTTAATTGTAATTATGTTCCAGAGAATTATATAAAAAAAGATATAGCACTAGCATTGACAAAGGAGAACTTCCAGGATCTCTCCCAGTTCAGTGCTGGATTCGGTTAAAAACAGACAAACAATAACGTACAAACAGACAAACGTAGTGGACTAAAAAATCTCAATCATTCTGTTGTTTCCGCTCATTTTAAATAAGTAGTTTAAACAAGCAGTAAAAATACCTTTTTGAGTGTTTTATGTGCTAATATATAAAAGTCATAGTTAATGGTTTGTCAATAGCAATAGATTTGAAACTTAAAATAAAGCATTACCAAATGATCCGATAAAATAGGCTGAATTTGAAATATAAGACTTAAAAAGTTACAAAACACAAACCGACTTGTGATTAAAAGACAAAAGATGATGTTCATTATTGTATTTTTTCAAGATTGATCTTGGGATTTAAGATTTAAACTCAGTTTGTTCAAATGATATACTGTACTGTCCCTGCAGTTTTAAATAGTTTCACACATACTGTGATTAAAACTCTAACTGACCAAAATATTCTGTACGAATACCATTACACCCCTATATCTTCATTAAGCCCCTTTAAAATGCCAGCCAATGTTCAATCAATTGGTATTTAATGTGGAAATGTTTGCCAGAAAGCTTAAAACAATCTTCAATGACACAGTGAACACAATCTCCATGTTTTATCAATATGACTGGTATTACTCTGGAGTTATAAGCAATACCTCATTTCACAGAACCAATAAAACTCTCCAGCAGACAGATCCCATCAACCCAGACCGAGGACCAATAGTGTGTCACTGCAAACCAAATAATATAAAACAAAACAAATGACACACTCATCCTCTGGGTCCAACGCATCATACGTTCATTTATGAAATAGCATAGGGAAAACAAAAAGACAACCTAATAGGTTCAGTTTTGATCTCTTCCATAACAATTACATCTATTTAAAAGAAAAAATCCCTCCTTTAATGGGCAAATGACATTAGAAGCATCTCTTTTTGAGGATGTTGTCAGAGCACAGGAAGAAGTGTGTGTGAGTACTGGTTTTAATGTTTTACAAGGATAGACATTTGTATAATGACAGGTATGACCTTCCGTGTGACCTGTTCTTCAAAATGTTTAAAAAAAAACATGCTTAATGTTGTCTTTTGACATTCAAAATTTGCAACAGGTTTCCTGTGAGGGTTGGGTTTAGCGGTATGGCCATAAGAATTGTTTTTTAGAGTATAAAATACCTTACACCTATGGAAAGTCCTTGTAAACCACCAATACCAACATGTGTGTGTCTGTGTGCAGGGTTGCGGACTGATTAATTTCAGCCTGAAGGTGCGGTCACACTTGACTTTTCTTCCCATAGACTTCCATTCATACGCACGCTAATACGTCAGACCGGAAACGCGGGGTCATGCGTTAAGTTTCGCAGGTTGCTGCGGTGCAAAGTTCAAGCTTGGTGAACTCTGACCTGCTAAATCGCATCACTTGACTGCATGAGAACAATTGAGGATCAAAACATGACCTCTCTGGACAGAAATTTAAAACATGGAGCTATCGCTCGCTTTTTTAATGTCTAATCATCTTGTTTAATCCCGCCCCTTTTTGCAGCGCCGCACGACAGAATTTCGCACACACAAAGCCCGGTGTGACCGTAGCTTGAGTCTGATTCATCACAGCCACCTGATTGCACTTTAAAAAGGTGCTCCTCTCGAGAAGCCATTCAGATGCCATTCAGGCAAAATCCATCTCCCAAGGACAGTCAAATCAGTTCCTCTGCTGCTCCCTGTATTGCTTATAAATTCGCACATGATGACCAAGAGACTGTATGACTGTATTTTAGCGAGGTTAGAGAGAAATGATAGCTTATGCTGTTTTCATTGTTAATCTTTATATGTGTTGAAACGTATTTGACACTGAAATGCATATTTCATGCACCAGTTAAGATTCTCATGGCAAAAAAGAGACAAGTAAAAATTCTGTTCAAAAACTTTATAGAATAAGAGACATTGGTTCATTCGGTGCATTTATAGTGCATAATCATCTTCTAAAAAGATACTTCACCCCAAAAATTTAAATTATGATATTAATTACCCACCAACACATCGTTCCAAACCCCTGAGAATGAAAGAATTTTCAGAACGCAAGTTAAGATATTTGCAACACAGACTCATTGGGAAAATGTGCCCAGGGATACATTTCTGAGAACCGAGAAATATGTTCTTGTTCACTTGATAGCTCACCACAAAATGTCCATTCATTGATTCGTTAATTTTCTTCGGCTTAGTTGAGTATTTATCAGGGGTTGCCACATTAGAATAAACTGGCAACCATTCTTGCATATGTTTTATGCAGCGGATGCCCTTCCAGCCGCAACCCGGTACTGAGAAACAAATGGATCATGTAAAATGATAATAAATGATTTCTGGTTAATGGTCAGAATAGTAATAAATAACCTGAAGTTACAGATAAATGATTGAATAACAAAGTCCCTGAGATGCTGTTCTATTTCTCCTTCTATAGCAATGGTCTCAAACTCAATTCTTAGAGGGCCACAGCTCTGCATAGTTTAGCTCCAACCACCTCCAACTCACACCTGCTTAATAGTCTCTAGTAGTCTTGAACACCTTGATTAGTTGGATCAGCTGTGTGTGGTTAGGGTTGTGCAGAGCTGCTGCCCTCCAGGAATCGAGTTTGAGACTGTAGTTAGTTAGTTAGATAGTTAGTTTAGGCTGTGTTTCCACCTGAGAATTTTCCTGAGAATTTCCTGAGAAAAAAAAAAATTATCCTTATAAATTCCTGCCTGAATAGACCTTCTTTTGCATTACTACTCTATCTAACTCTGAGAACAGCCTTCACTTTGTGCATATGATGTCTAAAATGTTAAATATTAAATGCACTTTTTTGTTACATAGATTTCAAGTCTGCTTTAAAGATGTTTTACAAGGTCTCAATTCTTTTTAATCTGTAAAATAATAACCTATAATAATATCAACAATAATGAAAAAGAAAAACCCCACTCAGAATAGTTTGGAATTCTGTCATCATTTTACTCATCTTCATGTCTTTCCAAATCTGCAAGACTTAGTTGTACTTATGATGAATAAAAAGTGAGATTTTTGTTTTCCTTTGCTTTTTCAAAGGTTAAATCCATTAATAATAACACTGTCAAAGTAATCCCCCTTCACACAGGAATACAAATAACACTGCATTATTAATTCCAGGCCTTTTCCACGTTGTAAAGAAACACTACAAGTCTTCTCACAAACACAGTCTTTCCAACCACCAATTTTGTGTTAATGGTTTCTGCACGTTTATAAGCTGATAATACTCCTGCACATGACAGCACCGTTTTAACAAAATCATGTTTCTGTAGTTTACGCAAAGATTATAGGTTTGTGCTGCCACAATTCTAAGAATTCGATCCAGTGCCTTGAAAATATTGATATTTGGAACAATTTTCAATGCTATTATAACCTCTTTAACTTGCACTTTGAGAAAAAGACCAATTTCATAGGTTAAATTGTGTTCCTGACACCACTCTAAGATATATAATTGAAGTAAATCTGGTGTTGTTTGTTGTTGCGATCGTCTCTCAGTCCACATCACGTTCAGGGAAGCCAAACAAGTTGATTATAACAATAATCACAATATTTTCACTGACCCATCTAGTGAAAAAAAGAATATAATAAAAATGGTTGTTGTTTTCATTTCATTGAGTTGAAAAGTATATGTGTGTATATATATATATATATATATATATATATATATATATATATATATATATATATATATATATATATATATATATATATATATATAGTATATATGAAATTACATTTCTCAATCCCAATTTACAACCATTAACACAAATAAATACAACAAAACAATTTTTTTTATAAAAACATGAATAACAGTGATTTTTCATAGTGTTTTGGTGTTTGTTTTTCTTTGTTCATCTTTATATATAATTAAATATGTATATATTTTTTTTACATATTACATTTATTAGAGTGTTTGCATAGCAGTGTATTTTAACATAATTTGACATTTATCTGTTCAAGTTAGTGCAGAAGTACAAAAAAATACACATATAACAACAGATTTACCTGCATATTTCTGTTGAATTCTTGTACTTAAATATTGAAATTGGCCAGACCTAACAATTTGAGTAGAGTTCAAAATATTGGCTCAGTATGAAGAGAGAAATGGTATCATAAATCTCAGAAACGAGACATTGTATCTTTTCAAATATTTCAGTATTGATATATATAAAAATCTTTTGTCAACACTATAAACAGTAGCGCCATCAGAAACTTGCACTTTCATTAATTCGCATTTTCAAGCCCCAAAATGCTGTTCTTATGTCAATTAATGGCTAAGACACATAAAAACTTTTCAATGAGACTATAAACACCCTCCTCAGGGTTTTTATTTACTTTTTATCAGTACAAACAAGGCCCTGTCCACACGAACATGGTTAATTTCAACAGCAACATTTTCAAAAAACCGAACTTTTTTTCTACGTGGTTTCGCTGTTTGTCCATTCGAAAATGCAGTTACTGAAACCGAAACTTTCTTTGTATGTAGATTTTTCACAACTCTGGGCACAGTGTGGTCATGTGGACACTACAACTGGAGTTTTCGCCTCATGATGACAACATGAGCTGTTTTTTTTGTTTTTCCTTTCTGATTGGCCATCATGGTTGGGTTCACACCAAATGTTGAAGGTAAAACTGAGACAAAATTCTGCACAATCGCAGCAAATGCACTGCATATTTTGTGTCGTTCGTCCGTGGCATCCGTCTCTGCTCTCCCGTTTGCATTGACTTGTATACAATTTAGTCATGCAAATACTTAATCCCCCTTTGGTGTGAACCCAGTATAAAAGTGTCATTATTGCCTCCTGTTGGTTCGGCGTACCCCTAATATGCATCACAGAGCGTTTTTGCATTTTCTTTCGGACGGATTAAAAAAAAAAAAAAAAAGAAACTGGGGAAAACCCCATTTATAAAAATACCCGTGTACATGTGGACTTGGCCTAAGTAAATATTCTTGAAAATATGTTTTGTGTCCCACACAAGACAGTGAATAATTATGACAGAATTAACATTTTTCCTGAACTATTACTTTAACAGATACACTGTAACAATCAACATGTGACTTTGGCTTTGAAGAACTTCACAAGTGTTTGTTAAAGAGCCATGAATGACAGCAATCACTTCTGTTTGAAGTAGTGTGTTCAAAGCATACTACTTTTAATTTCCATGATTACATTCAAGCCAACTGTTCGGGACATACAGTATTCCAACACAGTGGTGTCTTCTTGGAAAGGGCTCTCTGCAATCCGGTGGCCTAAAAGTGTAATCAACACCCCACGACATGACCACAGATTCTGACGCTTGAGTTTCAAAATCGGACTTGACCCAGTCTGGTAGCATGAAGTTCCAAATACGAACACTAGGGGCTCTATTGACCCTCAAGAAGTTTTCATTCACAAAAATAAAAATACTCCATCCTTGTCAGCACAACCCGGACAGATGAACAAAGCAGGAGGAAGACAACATAACAGCCAAAACACTTTGTTGAGTAGAAGACAGGTCCAAATTCGCATATCAAACCCCATCTTGGATGCCGCCGTTAAACTTCCGGGTGCAGACCTGGGAATGAGAAGCTCCTCTTAAGGAGTAAAGCCCCATCCTGCAAGGAACAGAGCAATTAGATGTTTCTCAACAAGCATCAGTCTCTCTGGCTTGAAGTATCCATCTGCACACCGTCAGTCTCACCTTTTAATGCGGCTGATCTGCTCGCACAGGAAGGACAGGTATTGAGTGAGCTTCACCATTGCGATGATAAGCGTTCCCCCGACAAGGGTGCATGTGGGCCAAAGGAGCGAGCTAATGATCGCCCCACGGCCATAGAGACGTGTCAGGAGTACGCCGTCCTGCTGCTCAGAGGGGTCGTAGTAACACAGAATCTGCTGGTGCATCTTGAGCCGCTCCGAGATGTTCTTCACTATGGTGTGCATCAGTGTTTGCTCCTTTCGGCACTTTGGGATGTAAAAACACTGCAGAGAAAGAAGTAAATACACTGTAAAAATTCTTGCTGCCTTATTTTTTAGTTGAATAAGATGAACTTTTAATCTCATTGACTAATAATCTCAATTTACATCAATCAAACAGACTAAAAATATTAAGTTAAACTTTGTATAACTTAAATTTAGTTGAAGCTTGATTAGCTTAAAATAAGTTAACGGAACATGAAAATATTTGTTGTCTTGACTTTTTGTCATTAGATTTTTTACATGGTATATTTACGTTGTGTTATTCTTAGCCCAGGCTTATTAAAATGTGTGCCTCAGCCTACTTTGTTTTTTGCGAAACGTAAAATACATTGCAATGGGTAAGTTTTATTGCACTTTTCAGATGACAAATCCACTAGAGGGTGCTGTTTGCAGTTTTGCAAATCTGAAATACAATACACGTTGTTGTACATTTCAGATATACACCCTTTTTGTACATGTTTATGAGAAGGGATTGTTTGTTGCATAGATCACCTAGCAAAGCAATGATCTAAGCCCAACCAATATTGTTTACAATAGCAAACTTAAGAGAAAATTGCACTGCGACCATGCAGTTTTACCATGATGTTGCATTGCTTTTATCTCTTTTGTGAAACTACGTCAAATATATGTTTAAATATGAGCCTGTGTTGGTTATTCTGCATGGAGCTCATTTGTCATCCTAAAAATAGCATTCTGAAATATCATCTTGGGGACATTTTGAGAATTGGTCATTTTTGGTAATTACATTAATTAAAAGTACATTAACAAATGATTAGCGTGACACAGGTGGCTTAGTGGTTAGCACTGTCACCTCACACCAAGGAGGTCACTGGTTCAAGTCCCATCTTGGCTATTTGACATTTATGTGTGACGTTTGCATGTTCTCCCTGTGTTGGCGTAGGTTACCTCCGAGTGCTCTGGTTTCCACACAGTCCAAAGACATTCGGTATAGGTGAATTTGATTAACTAAATTGGCCGTAGGGTATGTGTTTGTATGAATGTTTCCAATTTTTTACAAATATTTTTTTACTAGAGAGGTGGGAATAAAGTTAAACATATTTAAGTGATACAGTAGATTTCTTGCTATAAAACCTTTGAAAGTGCAGCCTTTATTTGCCTTAATTAGACATTTAAAAAAATTATCATGAATGCTCTACTGTTTTGGAGTATATACAAACCTTGCATTATTATACATAAAAGAGATAACAGTATATTTACTTTTAAGCTTAAAATTTCAATTTTTTCCTGATAGAGTGATTTATAAAATTTATTTATGTGGTTACTCATAAAGATGACTTTTGTTTTGTAACATAATAATGTCAAAACTAATCGATGTGTTCCCCATGTAGAAACTAGATTTTTATAGTAATGAAATTACAATTGTATTTTTTATAGCATCATGTCACAGAAGCCCACACATCATTATTTATTGGTAATGTGACATATCCCTGTAACGCCACACCAGCAGAGGGAGCCCTCGCTCGACTACTGACTCAGCTCCGCTCCCTCTGCAGTCACTTCCTGTTTGTGTAGTATTTCAGTGAGAGCTAAGGCCATGCTTCTTGGCGAAGTATTGCCAGTCTACCTGCACTACCAAGCGTTTTCCAAGAGACTTTAATGACTGCCTGCCTGTGTATGACCCTGCCTGCCTTGATCAAGTACGTTATCTGTCTTTGCCCTCTTGCTCTGTTTCGGACTGTTTGTTGTTCTACTGAACCTCTGCCTGCACTCTCACTACGTCGTCTGGATTTGCCCCTGTGTTTGTTGACTGGATTGGACTGCTTATGTGTTGCCGACTTTCCGCCTGTTTACTCACTGATGTCTCTGCCTAAACTCTTTAATAAAACTTCTGCATATGGATTCTAACACAGCCTCAGCCTCCACATTACAATCCCTATAGGTAATGCATATGTTTAGGTGTGGTGTACCTCAGGATTGGCCTCATGCGCCTCCTCGTTGTATGAGAGCCGCTGAACTTTACCAGTAGAGTCCAGACTGACATACACTTGAAGACAGGGATACCTTGAGCTCCTCCGGCACTCTGAACCACAGCTGTAGCTACAGTTAATCTCAGTGACTACACTGGAGTTCAACACTGTGCAGTTTGACTCCTCTGTCCAAACACTGAAAGAAAAGAAACAAAGATGTAGAAACGGTTTATTATGACAATAAAATTATTTATTGTAAAGGATGAAACCTGAATTAACTGAAAATATGCAACATTCAAAAATGACTTTTACTGCTCGTTCAAATTACTTATTTCAAATAAGTTGAAACAACACAATTCGTTTTTTTTTTTTTTTTTTACTTGTTTTATGTTCAAGCCACTTACATTTTTAAAAAAACAATTAAGTTAGCTTAATCAATTTGTGTTGGGACAACATGAAGGGATTGTGTGGAAGCCATCAGTTTTTACAGTGAATACTGAGTTCCTCTAAGTGGGCTTGACAAACCACCTGTAGAAAACACACTTTTTCATCTCTGTATGCACTGGACACTTATCTCTTATCTCTAGAAAAACGTGCATTTCTGAGTGTGCTTCACATAAAACCAGGTGGGTTTGATAAACCATCTGTAGAAGCACTTCTCTCTCTATATGCACCGAACACTTTTCCTAAACTCCATCTCATAAGGATTCAATAAAGTAAATGTTTCCTTGTGAGTGTACAAAAAGTCATGTTGCACTACTTACTTTTTCAACCTTAAATACCTTCTTTGCACATTATTGTGCAACATTGTTTCTGTTTTATGTAAAAGTACTCGTATAGTCTGTAGGCTATGTGTTAAGTTAACTATTTGTAGTATAGTTAGATTACCACTCCAGTATATTGGTTATGTATAGGTTTGGAAATTGTTCTTATGTCTAGTGTTGAGTTTATATTTATGATTATATTTATTTATGCAGCACCATGGTCCTGCGAAACACAACAATAAAAAAGAACAATACAGCTCATTTTGACTTGACTAAGCAGGTTGTTGTAATAAAATCCTATTACATTGATTTTTGGAAGTTATTTGGTAGTTGACAATTTCAGTCAGTGGCACAAAAAAGCATGTTCAGTTTTCTCTGAAACAGATAAATGTAGAGATATTTTTATAATAATAATTAATGCTCAATTCATGGCAGTTCGGAAATTAAATGACCAATGAGTGGTGCTAAAAAATTAATTAAAAATTGCTAAAAGTCTTTTAAAAAATAACCAATGTGCAGTAAAAAATTGACCACTAAAGTTGTTTAATTAAAAATACATATGAACAGTTTAGATGCAAAAAAACTCTAAACGCCATATGAAATGATCTCCTAAAAGAATTGGTCTCAGTGCTTCTTGTTTATGTTCAGTTATTTCTCTTTAAAAGCAATGAAAATAACTTATTCATCACTAAAAATGGAAAATTAGAGCCTACAGACAGGAGTCAGATAAAAATGCTAATTTTATAAGAAAATATCAAACAGCATTTAGAGGTTTTTGGATCTAAACTGTTTAAATGAAGAATTCCAAGTTTTAATTAGAAATGTAAATTGCTGTCTGTTAATTTCAACTTAAAACTGCAACATACTTTATACAATAGTTATGTTTTAGATTGTTTGTAGAAGTTTATTATTATTATTTTTTCAATGAATCTGGGGTGCGTTTTCAAAAACCATTGTTAGCCAACTAAGGTCGCGAGTTCCGTCGTTACAAAGTTTGTTGATTTGATGTTTCCCAAATCCATCATTCCAACTAACATTCACAAACTTGTACATGTGCAACGTTATCTCTAGAGCTGTAATTAGATGCAAAGTTCTTGATTGTGTTCTATTCCCAGTTATCCCCCCATGCCTTATTCATTTAGAACGTTCCAACATTGAAACTTGAAAAGATTTTTAAAAAAAGCATTAAGGTCATCTCTCCTATGCTAATTTCCTTAAAGTATGTTTTACAGTTCAGTTTTAGCGATCTTCATATTGACAATTGCGCTCCCTTCGCAGTGCGAAATAAAATAAAAACATTTATGCCATTTTGAACGCAGCCGTGAGTCATGACGAAAGCTATAATAATACCTATATAAATTAAAATCATTAACGTGATGATTTATAAATGAGATTAGAATATGTGTTCGCTTTTTGTAAGTGGTTTTATCTTTTAGAATAGACAATGGAATATTCTCAATAATATTTGTAAAGGAAACATAGGCCCTATATGTGCCATTTACATATTTAAATACATATTTCAATAATATGGAAAATGAGGGCATGTTTTTACCAAAACTAAAATTGGATTTTTTTAGAAAAATGTGTGTGTCTGTAAAACAATATAATTTGCTCAAAAAATTATGGTTTTTTTCTCTAAAGAAGTTGTTACTCCACACTATTTAGAGCATCATTATGGATGTTTTATGCTATAACTAACGTTCAAATGATGGATGTGTGACAAAAAAATCATGGTTTTGGGAAACACATCACTACATCATTCTTTTACCAACTGATACATCATTCTATGATAGTTCAGCTGCAAGTTATGTAAGTTATGTCGTTGTTTGGGAAACACACTCCTGGATTGGGAGCTAAAATCACCATGAAATTAGAAATGCGATATCTTGTTTTTGTTACCCATTTTTAAATTTGTGGATCCATTTTCACGAAAAACAAAAAAAAAAAATGTTTACAGCCATGTGAACTTCTTTTCAGATTTAGTTTGATTAAATTATTTCTATGGATTTTATTTCTTACTTTTCTTGAGTAAAATATGTCACTTGCTTAGATTATAATGAATAAAAAAGGAACAGAAAGGCTACTAAAATGGTCAAGAAAAGTCTAGATTTTTGCTTTTATACATTCAAACCCACATGACTTATTAAGGCTCACCATTGCATCAAGATCTGTAATCGAAGCTGCTTTTATTTTTAGCTGTAATGATGACACACCTAAGCATAATATTTGTGCATCAGGGTCACCCTCCATGTGTGCTAAGGTACATATTGGTGATTTGGCCCTCTGTTGTGACTGTGGTCGATTGCATGTTGTCTTTGTGCCAGGCCTGTTGTCTCCTTATGAATAACAGGCCCTCATGTTCTTTGGCTATTCTGAAGGCTCAGCTGCCTCTTTAATTGCCTTTGACTGCAGTGTTTGCCAGCGCTTATCTGTGTGCATCTCTAGTGGGTCAGTGCTGTTTAAAAGGACTCTATCAAACCCATTTTCTGCTTCAGCGTAATGTTAAACATTCTGAGTGTTACAGTGAAAGAGGGATGGGATGGTAAGTGTGCAGCACCGACTTATAACATTGAGAGACAACTTTTCATAACCTGCTGTATGAATTATGATGAAAAATCTGAATGAAACATGACTGTTTTGACATATTTCCATAGCAATACCAGCATTTAAGAAGCTTCAGATTGTTTTCTCTTATTATTTTTTTAATGTACGTACATTTTCAAAGGCTGTACTGCTTTTTCATAGGGAGATGCTGTTAATTTAACATCCTTATCTCGTCTTATTTGTTTTCCTTTTGTAATGCAGGACTTTTTTTTTGAGCAAACTGCAGTACAAAAAAGTTATATGTTATAACGTTTTGATAGTATAGCTATAGTTATGCTAATGTGTTTTTGTAACACGGGGGTGACACAGACAACTTAAGTTAGGATCCATGTGCAGGTTTATTCGAAGTCAGGGAAGCAATGGTCAACACAGATGCAAACAGATGTATAAAGGCAGTCCAGAATCGTAGTATAAACACAGGCGAGAGGTCAGAAGGCAGGCGGCTAACAGGGACAAAAGTATAAACGAGACTAGGGTCAAAACACAGGAAAACAAGACTAGGAGAAACGCGTTGTATTGTCACTTTGCAGAAAACAAGACTCGGCCATGTGAATGAGTGTGTGCGCTGATTAAATGGTGTTTGTAATCAGTCTTTGACGATCCTCAGGTGGTGCGAGTGTAATCAGTAGAGACTTGGAGCAGGTGTGAGTGTGTGTGTGGCATGACTAAATATGTAGTCCATTTACTAGCAGATTTGTAGTCCTTATGTGCAAACCAGCAATCTAGGGAGTTATGATCGCTGGTGACCGTGACAGCTTTAAACTTAGTCACGTTAAAGTAAAGAATGTTTTTGTACTTCAATTCATTTTTTAAACTGTAATAATAGGGATTACAGTTATATAAAATACATAATATAAATCTAACAACATTTTAACATGATAGATTTATAGAACTTCTAATAATACGCTCACTAAAATAAATACGTATTAACAGAATTGTCACATTATGTAAGTGACTGCAGAAATTAAAGTACTATTACTTGAAACTGATGTTAAAGTAGACAGTCTTAACAATATACATGGTTTGGTCTTTGTTTATTAATTTTTTTTCTTCACAGGGTAGCAAACACATCTACATCCATTATTAGTCCACAGAAGAAAGCTGGATACCAGTGCCCTAGAGATTATAGACCATTTCAATGTGATTTCATAATTGATTCAATTATGACTTAACATTAAAACAGCTACTGTAACAGTATTTATTAGTATGTGCCCCTTTTTGGAAGCTATTAAATTAAAAATGTAAAACTGGACATATGTTAGAACCATTGCACATACACACACACACACACACACACATATATATATATATATATATATATATATATATATATATATATATATATATATATATATATATATATATATATATAAATAAAAGCAGCAATCACAGACATTCGCTTTCCATTTGGATTCAATTTCTCAAAGGACCCATGAGTTTCCTGAAAATTGTAAGTCATTTGCTCTGGAATTTTTACAGAGGTCATGTGAGAAAAAGACAGACATGCAGATTCGGACAGGATTAATATCACAATGTATATCTGTGAAACAGAAACTAACGTCCTTTGTCCTCCTAACGTATTCCCGTTCGAATAGGGCTGTAGAGCACATTTCAGTTAAACGTTCTCATCTTGAGAAGACGTGGCTTGTCATACAGATCACCTAGACCAGCAAACCACTGACTTAGCTTCTCTAAACCCAAAATGTTTTAAAAGTACCACTAAGTTTTTTTTCCATGATTTTACATTGTCTCTTATGGAACCAGGCTTTACCAGACTCAAACACATGTGCTTTGAATTACAAGTACAACACTGTAAAAACGTGAACTACTAAGAAAACTGACCATGCCAGAAAAGTTGTCCGCGTTAGATGAGGTAAACACATATGATTACAAATTATAAACACTGTAAAGTAGTTTTTTATGGTATTTATTTTGTGTAGAGTAAAACACTGCAAGAAAATAGTCTCTTTTTATTGATAATACATCCATTTAAATATCAATAGTGTGAAGAAAAAAAAGCAAAGTTATTGTCGTTATACCCCGTTTTATTTATTTACCTAGAAACGGCTGTAGTCAAGTGTACACTACCTGACAAAAGTCTTGTTGCCCATCCAAGTTTTAGGAACAACAAATAATAACTTGACTTCTAGTTGATCATTTGGTATCAGAAGAGGCTTATATGAAAGGCAAAGGCCTCAAGATTACACTTATTTGACCAAAATAAAATATCATGCCATGATTTTTACGGTCTGACTTTGCTTAGACGAAAGTCTTGTCACTTAACAGAAATAATGTACAGTATAAAATATAACGTCATGGTGCAGTGGAAAAATAATTAATATTGTGTATGACTCCGATGAGCTTGGAGGACTGCATCCATACATCTCTGCAATGACTCAAATAACTTATTAATAAAGTCACCTAGAATAGCAAAGAAAGCGTTCTTGCTGGACTCCCAGAGTTCATTAAGAGTCTTTGGATTCATCTTCAATGCCTCCTCCTTCATCTTACCCCAGACATGCTCAATAATGTTCATATCTGGTGACTGGTCTGGCCAGTAGGCCTTCTGCAGTATTTGAGAGGCAGTTCAACAGATGATTTATTGGAAAAATCTACCTTCTGCCACTTTTCCAAATGATCAACTAGAACTCAAGATATTATTTGTTGCTCTTACAACAGGGATCAACGGCAAGACTTTTGTCAGGTAGTGTATGTTTAAGTACATTTTTGTGGTTTCACAAAATTGTAGGCTGAATCATGAGTCATATTTACCTAGGGTTTTAGTGTATTTTTATGCATTTCTCTACATGAGTGGGTATCGGCCATCCTTACCTGTCTGAGTAAGAACGCACCATTGTGATGCCCAACACAAAGTACATCATGGCAGAGCATAGGATCATGCTGAGACCTAAGAGAATGGCTCTGTCCTCTCCAGCCTTCAGCGCCGTCACCGTCCTCCTCTTTTCCAAAATATCATACTCTCGAATCTTCTGATAAATCGTCCTGCTTGAGGGAGACAACAGTCGGAAGATGCACAAAGAAACAGAAAAGCATCATGGATTAATAAAGACATGGTGCGTCCATGACCTGATATAATAAAATAGTATATTATAATATTTTCAACAGTCTTTATGATTAAAAAAAAAAGTTTGGGTTCTAGGGTGAATGGTTTATAAACTCACACTAATGACACTCTGCTACTGTCTTATTGCATATGCATAGTAAGCAAATATTTAGCTCATGGTTCTTTAATCATATTTGAACAGCAGGTCGAATTGCTTTTGAAGATTATGCATGGGTGTGAAGGCAAGCTGTCTAACCTGTCTATCTTTATCAGTGACCTTTTGATAATTACCTTGAGTGTAGTCAAAAGCATTACAAAATCTCAGCCCACTTTCTGTAAATAGCTTACGTCAGAATCTAGTTTGTTCATTGAAACCTATGCTAATGCATACCTCAGTGTTAAACAATAATTATAATGGCTGAAACTACTACTAATAGTGGGTAATTCTCTATAAAGAATTACCCACGCTCTGATATTGATTCATATCAATGTAAATTTTTTTTAATTATTTGTTTTTAATTGACGTGTACTTTAAATTTAAACACATGTATAGTGTTATTACACTGATATATTGTAGTATCACTGGTAAATCTCAAAGTTAATATCTATTTTTCTGTAGATTGTACTGTTTCAGTAGCATTTAAACTGATTGTTTAATACTTTTTAATTTTTGGTTAACCTTAGATTGAACATCATTCATCTACACTGTAAAAATGCAAGTGCATTGTAAATTTTACAGTATTACTGGCAACCAAAATTGCCAATAATACTGTAAATGTTACAGCATTTTTTGTGTATTTATCACACATACATTACTTATCACATTTGTATTGCTTCACTTGAAGCATATTTGGTATTTTAGCTTTCATTTTTAAATACAGCATATATAGATTTTTTTATATTAACCTTGATTTATATAATAAGTTATCACTTATCCATAATGACAGACACCTAATAGTTGACTAGTTATTTACTAACATTTAAATAGTTAAATACTAACATTTAGTTTAAAGTGCAATTTAAAGCCTTAACTATTATTTATGTTAATCAGGCAAGTTTGTTCTCTAATTAAATCAAATGATAATAAAAATCTATTATTCCAGCCAAACTAAAGTAATAAGTTTTTTTTTTCAAATAAAAATTACATAAAAATAAAGAATACATTTTGCCTTCACCTATATACAGTGCATCCGGAAAGTATTCATACATATCGCTTCACTTTTTCCAAAAAATTTTTAAGTACAGTCTTATTCCAAAATGGATTAAATTCAATTATTTCCTCAACATTCAACACACAATACCCCATAATGTGAAAAAAGATTTTTTGAAATTGTTGCAAATTTATAAAAAAAATAAAAAACCTGAAAAATCACATGTACATAAGTATTTACAGTCTTTGTCGTGGAGCTCTAAATTGAGCTTAGATACATTCTGTTTCCACTGATCATTCTTGAGGTGTTTCAGCAGCTAAATTGGAGTTCACCTGTGGTAAATTCAGTTGATTGGACATGATTTGAAAAGGCATACACCTGTCTATATAAGGTCCCAGGGTTGACAGTGCATGTCAAAGCAGAAACAAAGGCATGAAGACAAAGGAATTGTCTGTAGACCTCCGAGACAGGATTGTCTCGAGGCACAAGGCTGGAGAAGATTACAGAAAAATTTCTGCTGATCTGAAAGTTTCAATGAGCACAGTGGCCTCCATCATCCATACTGTAAGTGGAAGATGTTTGGAACCACCAGGACTCTTCCTAGAGCTGGCCGGCCATCTTAGCTGAGTGATCGGGGGAGAAGGGCCTTAGTCAGGGAGGTGATCAATAACCCAATGGTCACTCTGTCTGAGCTCCAGCATTCTTCTGTGGAGAGAGGAGAACCTTACAAAAGGACAACCATCTGTGCAGCAATCCACCAATCAGGCCTGTATGGTAGAGTGGCCAGACGGAAGCCACTCCCCGCCTGGAATTTGCCAAAAAGCATTTGAAGGACTCTTAGACCATAAGAAACTAAATTCTCTGGTCTGATGAGACTAAAATTGAACTCTTTGGAGTGAATGCCAGGCATTACGTTTGGAGAAAACCAGGCACCGCTCATCACCAGGCTAATACCATCCTTACAGTGAAGC
The DNA here is from genome assembly GCF_903798145.1 of Danio aesculapii. Taxonomy (NCBI): domain Eukaryota; kingdom Metazoa; phylum Chordata; class Actinopteri; order Cypriniformes; family Danionidae; genus Danio; species Danio aesculapii. Next base: position 9,378,635 of record NC_079445.1, on the reverse strand, counting down.
ATGGTGTTGGCAGCATCATGCTGTGGGGATGTTTTTTTGCAGCAGGAACTGGAAGACTAGTCAGGATAGAGGAAAAGATGAATCCAGCAATGTACAGAGACATCCTGAATAAAAACCTGCTTCAGAGTGCTCTTGACCTCATACTGTGGCGACAGGACAGCAGGACAATGACCCAAAGCACACCCCCAACATATTAATAGAGTGGCTTAACAACAACTCGGTGAATGTCCTTGAGTGGCCCAGCCAGAGCCCAGACCTAAATCCTATTGAACATCTCTGGAGAGATCTGAAAATGGCTGTACACTGTCGCTTCCCATCCAACCTGATAGAGCTTGAGAGGTACTGCAAAGAGGAATGGGCAAAAATTCCCAAAGACAGGTGTGAAAAGCTTGTGGCATCATATTCAAAAAGACTTGAGGCTGTACAGTAATTGCTGCCAAAGGTGCATAAACAAAGTATTGAGCAAAGGCTGTGAATACTTATGTACATGTGATTTTTCAGGTTTTTATTTTGAATAAAAATTGATATATTTTTTTATTATATATATATATATATATATATATATATATATATATATATATATATATATATATATATATATATATATATATATATAGTTGAAGTCAGAAATATTATTATTATTATTATTTTATTCCCCGATTTCTGTATAACGGAGAGAAAAATTTTTCAACACATTTCTAAACATAACAAATTTATTAACTCATCTCCAATAACGGATTTTTTTTAATCTTTGCCATGATGACAGTAAATAATATTTTTCAAGACACTTCTATACAGCTTAAAGTGACATTTAAATGCATAACTAGGTTAATTTGGTTAACTAGGCAGGATAGGGTAATAAGCAGGTTATTGTATAACAGTAGTTTATTCTGTAGACTATCGAAAAATGAATATAGCTTAAAGGGGCTAATAATTTTGACCTTAAAATGGCTTTTAAAAAACTAAAAACTGCTTTTATTCTAGCCGAAATAAAACAAATAAGACTTTCTCCAGAGGAAAAAAATATTATGAGACATACTGTGAAAATTGTCTTGCTCTGTTAAACATCATTTGGGAAATATTTAAAAAAAGAAAAGGAAAAAAAAATCAAAGGGGGGCTAATAATTCTGACTTCAACTGTATATATAAAACGCCTCCTCAAAGGCCATAGACAATAAAGTTTAACATGAATCTGTCACAGCTAGGTGATTTAGTTATTTCATTCAGTCATTTTACCTTACCTTCTCTCACTTCCTGATCCTTGAGCTGCTTTGCTTCCAGCCCACAGAAACATTATCCCAGTTCTTCTACAGTGTACGTCTCTCTCTAAAACACTTGCAAAACACTGCTTGTGCTGCGACCTGATGCCAAAAACACACTCTTAGTCCACCATGTGCTTCCCTCCACACACACACACACACACACCCTTCAACACACTTTTTACAATACAAAAAGATGAATGTCTTTCTTTATAACAGCACACCGTCATCAATGAGTTCACATCGTAGATCACAGTATCAAACAAACAACTCCATTGTTGCTGATAAACAGAGTAAATCCAGAGAATCCATCAAACAGAGAAAAAAAAATAAAGTTTCTGTAATCCTCAGTAGCGAAGCAAGTCCGTCTCACGTGGTAAATACAACTCACACAAGGCACTGAACTGAGCATCTGCTTCTTCATTTCCTGCCTGTTGGTTTGTTATTGACTATTCATAGGCTGGCAAGTGGCAGGCTGGAAAATAATAATGAGAGTAGTGAGCGACCATTCACAGCATTGATCCTTTTCTTTAGTCCTGGTGGAGAGGGAGAGAGAGAGAGGGGGGGGAGGCATTCACAGCCTCCTCCTCCTCTTCCTGAACCCTGTTGTTGATTGGTGTTGATGGAGAGTTCTGGAGAATGAAGGTGACACAGGTGTTTTTGGCCACACGCTTGCGACTGAATGACTGCTCACTCACTCATGCCATCAAATGCTGTCTAGTTCTGGCTGACGCATGTCGGTAAAATGGGGCGAGATCAACAGCATGTGCTTTTTGTGTGAGTCTATAGAGCATTTGACTGGAAACATCAATGTGAATTGAAGAACTGAGCTTGAGTTACTGTATATGAAGAGTTGAATATTTCAATGATAACTTTGCAATGCTATCTCGTTTTGATCCAACATTTAGCATTTTGATTTAGTAAGATTTCTTTAATTATTATTTGGAACAGTTTAGTATGATTTGCTCATGTCTCAGCAAGGGATACTGTAGGTAAAGGATTGTGGTTTGGGCCACATCTTTTTTATTAATGACACATATTAGTATGAAGTCAATTTGAATTCATGGGAATTAGCCACTTTTTAGCCAATAGTTATGTTTTAAATGTATTCATTTAAAATATTTCCACATTTCTCAGTATCATGTAAGCATCTATAATGCCCCACTTTATTTTGAAAAGTCTCTACTTCAGAGGTCGCCACAGCAGAATGAACTGCCAACTATTTCAGCATATGTTTTATGCAGCAAATGCCCTTCCAGCTGCAACGCAGTACTGTCACTCTCATTCACACATACTCTCACACACTCTCAGACAATTTAGTTTATCCAATTCCTCTATAGTGTATGTCTTTGGACTGTAGAGGAAACCGGAGCATCCGGAGGAAACCCACACCAACACGGAGAGAACATGCAAACTCCTCAAAGAAATGCCAACTGACCCAGCTGGGACTCGAACCAGCAACTTTCTTGTTGTGAGGCAATAGTGCTAACCACTGAGCCAACATGCTGCCCTGCAATTGCATTTTTAAAGACAAAGAAGCCACTTTTTGTTGTACCGTTTTTTTATGTACTTACATTTAAATTAATAGTTTGTTACAATGCACTCGATACTTGTTTTGACATTCTTACATTCATACTTATATTCTTAAAATTATCAGCATATATTTACATCTGTAATTAATGTTTGTATTTACATGTATTATTTACATGTTTGTATTCATACTTATATTCTTAAAATTATCAGCATACATCTGTAATTAATGTTTGTATTTACATGTATTGACCCATAATTTTAACACTTACATAATCAGCCCATGTTTAACCCGGTTGACCCATTCCTTACACCTTAACCCACTTTTAAACCAACCCAAACCACCCAGCTTGTCCCTAGCCTTATCAATTTTCAACCTTAGTAGCACCATACATGTTGTTCAGAACAATTTTGCATTGTACATATTTTTTTGTGCAAGTACCTAGTAGTTAAGGCCACCTAATAAAAAGTAGAATATCAGTAGAACTGTTGTCTTCATCTACTAAAGTGATTTTATATACATACAAAGCATAAAAAACATTTTAAATCCAAGTAAACTATCAAATTATGAATGTTTTAAATAAAGCTTATTGAAAAATGTCAAATTATCGGGGAAATAATATTCAGCAGCTACAAATAAATTACAAAAAAAACATACTTTTGTTGCCTGAACTAATTAATATATATATATAAGAATAAGTGATCTTACAAAGTTTATATACACTCAAAAAATTATCACTGCTGTTTGTTCAAACTACCTGTTTAAAATGAGCTGAAACAACACAATTCTTGTAATGTCTTTGGCCAATTTATTTGTTTTATGTTCAGTCCACTTAAATTTGTAAACCATTAAGTTAACTTACAGTAAGTGTTTTGTGCTGGGACAGCATGAAATAATTGTGTAGGTCCAACTACCTGATTAGCGGATTAATTAATTAATTATTAAATATGTCTTGCTGACAAGTTGGTAATGCCTACTGTAGCAATATGACGGATAATACGACGGAAAATGGTGTACAATTACAATTAATTTGTGTTTTGGAGCTGCCCTGTGATCCGTAAATAGTCATTTAATATGTCATCGGATGATTCTTGTTCTAAATATGTCTGACAATATTATTTTGGTCCATAAACTAGGAATTTTAGTATGACCATTTATGAACAAACACGTCTGTAATGATTATAATTTTTTAGCACTCACTAGACATTTCACTTTGAAACTGCTCTGAAACTTGGAAGATGTAATGTAACTGAATGGTCACACTTTACAATAAGTTTTTATTAGTTAATGTATTTAGTAACATGAACCAAGTATGAACAATACTTGCACATCATTTATGAATCATAGTTCAATCTTTTCTAATGCATTATTACCAACAATGAACAACTGTATTTTCATGAACTAAAATCAACAAACATGAATAAATGCTGTAATAAGTGTATTGTTCATTGTTTGTTTATGTTAGTAAATATATGAACTAATATTACAACTTTATTGTAACGTGTTACCAAATAATTTTTTGGAACATGGAAATGTTTGTAAATATGCAGCCACTATTGTACATTTTGGTATTTTGTTACGTTGCTTAAGTGACTGAGCATTCTACAACCACAAAGGTGAACAGCAACGCTTTATCTAAAATGAAAGTCTGCAAAGCAACAGTGAGCAAATCTCCTCAGCAGTGGAGTGCAGTAAACGTTAGCGATAGGAATATGCTTCATATCATGTTTGTGCAAGTTTACTCTCTTGCCTGTGTTGAGTGCAGCGGCTGAGAGGGAGATGAACTAGATATGAAACTATATCAAACAGGAAGCACTGTCCCAAGAAAACCCATTGTCCCAACTGCACCAAATAAAATACCTGCCAAAAAAACCAAGGCAAAAAGGTACCAGGAGAACCACATTCAGTTTATGCTTAAAAAGCTTAGCATGTTCTGGAAGGTTTGTATTTGTCACATTTGTCACAACCACAAAATAGAATTTTCAACATTGCTACACTGTAAAAAATAAATCTATAAATATTACGGTAAAAAACAGCAGCTGTGGTTGCCAGTACTTTACCGTTAAAAATACGGTACAAAGTAAAAGTAAAACCGTAAAAGTAATTCCTCATTTTTATGGTAAACTACCGTATTTCATTAATTTATAGAGGTCATATGTCTGTATTTTGAATAACCAGCATCTACACATCTTTTGTTACAGTTAGACATGTTAACACAGCCATATGCAGGTGGTGATGAGAAAGTTACATAATGAACCAATGCTCATCACAAACAACTTTTCTTACAAGCAGAAAAATGTATCAGTATATAGAAGGTGCTCAGTGTCATTCACACAGCTACTAAACCCCAGTATAGTAACACGCATAAAATTAAAGTCATGAAATAAACGTTGTTTATCAACATTAGATGTAACATAAATCTCTAATGTAGATAACTGATGGGGAAACAACTAAAAAGATCCATAGTAACGTAAACAAAAAGCATAAAAAGTGATGTGCCATGCAGGAAATTCTGGGAAAGTCAATTTACGGTTATTCCCCGTATAAATCTTAAGGAAACATACCGTTAACCAGGTTACAGATTTTTACTGTAGTATTTTTACAGTTTTTTACCGTTGAAATCACTGCCATTTTCTACAGTGTATTTACTGGTACAAGTGGCTTGTTACCGGTCACCTTAGTTTGGGGAATAAAGCTTTGTACATGTGGCACAAAACACAGACATCTGGCATTCACCCAAAACAGCTGGAATGTTCATCCGATGAGGCTGTGCATGATGGGATTTACTAAACCCGTATTGTCACTGCAGTGATTTATGAGCCGTTGTTGGTACTTTACATTAGCTTGGTGGGAATAAAATAATTGTTAAAAATCTGCTGAAGTTTGAGAGTGAAATTTACTGATGTTTTTCAATTGCGTGACAATACTCAAATGTCTTTTCCAATAACAAGCTTTCTTCAGTAAATAGCAATGTAGCATAACAAAATGTTGCATTTGTTTTATTGCTATTTTTGTGCTATATGTGGAGGTTTACTCCTGAGCAAGCTAAGAAAATAATCAGATGCACTAATAATCGGTCATCATGCTGTTCAGAAAAGGATCAAATGATTCTGTAAAGTTCATGAACGGCTGAGATAACACAATATTTAAAGGTGCCATAGAACGCATAGATAAAATGTCTTACTAATTGACAGAGAAAAAATTGTAGAAATGGTTTTACAGTTACATTTCCAAACCTAGGAACTGGCCTTAATATGATCTGATTGGTTTTGACCAGGGTCAGCACGGTGACTCAGGGGTTAGCACTGTCACCTAACAGCAAGAAGGTCACTGGTTCGAGTCCCCGCTGAGTCAGTCGGTAATTCTGTATGGAGTTTGCATGTTCTCCCTGTGTTCACGTGGGTTTCCTCCGGGTGTTCCGGTTTCCCCCACCGTTCAAAGAAATGCACCATAAGAGTATTGACTAAACTAAATTGGCCATAATGTATGAATGAGTGTATGAGTGTTTATCAGCACTGGCTTGCAGCTGGAAGGGCACACACTGGGTAAAATATATGCTGAAATAGTTGGCAGTTAATTCCGCTTTGGTGACCCCCGATAAATAAGAATGAATGGTTTTGACCATATTATGAATGGGTCATGAATATATTTGAGCTCTGTTAGTATCTGATGCTCACAAAAATTGATGTGCTCTGCACAGCATGATGTACTCTGAAATACACATGTAATGGAGGCCAGCTAGTGAAGTGCTATGCAGGTAAACCTCACTCTGACCTCAAAAGGTGCTCTACCGACAGACACTAGAGGCCAGGGTCTTTAGCCTTCTTGTTAGAGTAACTGATCACATTCAAAGAATCACCAGTTTGATCCCAGCTCAGACCGGGTTGGGTGCAGTAGGAGCGGTGGGTTACATTTGGGGGCTTGTCTGGCATGGGAGTGAGGTTTAAGGGGGTGAGTGTAATGGAGGCCAGCTAGTGAAGTGCTATGCAGGTAACCTCACTCCTCTGACCTCTGAAAGTGCTCTAGCGACAGACGCTAGAGGCCATGGTCTTTAGCCATCTTGTTAGAGCAACCGACTCCCATGCAAAGTATCGCCAATTCGATCTTAGCTCAGACTGTATTGGGTGCAGAAGGACCGATGGGTTACACTTGGGGGCTCGTCTGGGATGGGAGTGAGGTTTAAGGGGGTGAGTGTAATGGAGGCCAGTTAGCGAAACTGCTCTAGTGATGCTAGAGGTCATGGTCTGTAGTCTCCTTGTTAGAGCAACTGACTCCAATGCAAAGAATCGCCGGTTTGATCCCAGCTCAGACCAGGTTGGCTACATTAGGACCAGTGGTTTACACACACATGCAAAAAAATATATTTTTTAAATTAGTTGATTACTTGATAAATGACAGTTTTTTTTTACTTGGAGTGTTAGTGAAGTTTATTTTAGCCAGAAGGAGTGATCTTTTTGCCACCAGAGTAACAAGTTTGCTTCGGAGTTTTGCTCTGGATGAAATATATAGGTTTCATTATGATCATAGTTGACAAAAGGAGCAGACAGGGATATATTTAGAGTTGTATTTTGTGGTTTTAATGCATATGAAAATGGCCACACTGTAAAAAAAAAATATTGTAAAAAAAAAGGCCAAATGACTGGCAGCTACGGCTGCCAAACAAAAACCATTATATTATGGTAAAATTTCTTTGTTGAAATAAAGTGCAAAAAATAATAAATCTACAGATATATTCATTAAAATGTTTACAGAAAAACACTGTTATTTTACAGACTTTTCCTAGATTATTACGATCAAATCCGTTTAAAAAAGTTACACACTAAGAGTTTTACAGAGAAACACTGTTATTTCACAGACTTTTCCTAGATTATTATGATCGAACACCATCAATAAAGTGACTGCACTAAAATTTCAAGAGAAAAAATGTTATTTAAAAGAATTTTATCTCTCAACCATTACAATTAAACACCTTTAATAAAATGCCAAGACATGCTCATGGTCGTAATTTAACAGTTTTATTTTGGATCAAAAACGTCTGGAAAAAACAACAAATGAGATACAACTGATTAAAATTCTCACAACTTTAAGATTACAGTTGTTGCATTTTATTGAATAGTATTTATATAAAACATGTAGAGGTTTAAGATATATGGAATAATTCAGTTACAAATCTTAAATGAAATGGAACTGTAATGTGAAGGGGATGCTGACAAAGGAGTGCAGATCCAAATGCAGGTTTATTACACAGAGATGGTCAGGCAAGCAACAGTCAACACAGGGGCAAACAGATGCATGCAGGGAATCCAGAGTCATGGTAAAATAACAGCCAAATGGTCAGTCCCGGCAGCAAACCACATAAACAATTAACAAACAAAGCAAGACAAAAGAAGAGAAACGCATCATAATGTTCACAGTAACAGTATAACAAGACTTAGCAATTGGTGCGTCCGTCTGTGCTGCTTTTAAAGTCCATGTAATCAGTTCATAACGATCCTCCGACTGTGTGTGTGCAATCAACGGAATCCGGAGCAGGTGCATGTGAGCTGAATTTATCTATTTTATTTATTGAACAGATTTGATCGTAATAATCTGGGAAAAGTCTGTAAAATAACAGTGTTTTTCTGTAAAGATTTTAATGAAAATATCTGTAGATTTATTATTTTTTGCACTTTATTTCAGCAAAGAAATTTTACCATAATTTTATGGTTTTTGTTTGGCAGCCATAGCTGCCAGTCATTTGACCTTTTTTTAAGATTTTTAATTTTTTTTACAGAGCAAATAATTACAAATTATTACTTTAATTTTACGTAATTTTAAATGTACTTCAAAAAAACTGGAAAAAACACTGTGTAAATAATACGGCAATTGTATTGTATAAAACAGGAAAATTGCTGTAATGTGTCATTAATTATATAGTACATAAAATAACAGTCAAGCTGTTAATTTACAAATATTGTTTGTAATTTTTACGGACTTTTGAATATAATTTAAAATAACAGAAAAAATACTGTATAAATAATACTGTAATTTCCCTGTATAAAAACAAAAATGTCAGTAATTTGTTTTTAATGATAAAGTACCTAAAATGAAAGTCAAACTGTTAATTTAGAAAGATTGTTTTTACTAAGCTTTGAATTTAATTTGAAATGACAAAAAAAATACTGTAAAAAATTTAGATATATTTTCTGTAAAATTAGGTTTTTTTTTTTACAGTGCACCATTACATTGCACCTAATCAAATTTTGCCAGAGCTCCTAGTAAATGATTTGTTTTGTCTAGTTGTCTATTCTAAATAATGGTACATATACAATCTATACAATTATTCGTTAATGAGATCCATTGTTCCATCAGATGTACAGTTCCATATCTGCCTTAAAATTACAAATACTAGCAGTGTTTAAATGTCTAGATGATATTAGAGGGACATGGGGATATGTTGTTCCAGGATGGGCTGTTTCTCTGCCTTTAGCTAAATGACATGCTAATGCTGCCTTCTGGAGGCCTGACATGTGAAAATGATAAATAATTGTTGCTTTTTTGCATCACAACTGTCTGGATGAAGCCCAGGTGTCTGTAAACCACCTGGCAACCAAAACCAGAGCTTAACATTGTTCAGTCACGTTTGTCTATTTTTAACAAACACATTTTTATTTTTACATCTCAGCTTAAAATAAGATTGGGTTGCTTTACAGATCTTACACAAAACACAAATCGGTCATTTATTGTTTGAATCAGAGATGTAATATCTTTCATTAGCATTACAAAAATAAGTGTTGCTGTCCAAGTTAGCCACATGTAAATGTGTTTTTTCGTTCGCCGTGTCTCATTAACAATGTTGCATTCATTAGCAATATGATCTCTGTTCACCCTTGTTATTTAACACACAATTACACACCTAATGTTGCATGAAATTGTGGCTCTAATGACAAAAAACTGAGGTAAACTCCAAAGGACAACATCTCGGATAAGGTTAAATATGAGGTAAATGAAACGTTCACAGCTGACTGAAACAATGTGTCAGTCAGTGGGCTCATACAGTGGATATATGCCACCAACTGCTAGTTCTTAATATTGAAAAGACAGTAGCAACATAAACTAATAATGTGTATTTTCATATGGGTAACAATGTATAAAATTAAATTAATTTGAAATGAATTTTTTTTATTGTTAAGATTACAGAATTCAGTAGAGGAGAAACTTTTAGGTTCACCAGTCTGTTTGGAAAATATTTTGTGAATAATCCAAAACACCAATAGTTTTTTTATATAAATATTTTCTATTAATGCGTGCAGGATGCTATTGTTCATTTATGTGTCACTGTATACACTACACTCACCGGACGCTTTATTAGGTACACCTGTCCAATTACTAGTTAACGCAAATTTTTAATCAGCCAACCACATGGCAGCAACTCAATGCATTAAGGCATGTAGACATGGTCAAGACGATCTACTGCAGTTCAAACCGAGCATCAGAATGGGGAGGAAATGTGATTTAAATGACTTTGAACGTGGCATGTTTGTATTTCAGAAACTGCTGATCTACTGGGATTTTCACACACTTCCATCTCTAAGGTTTACAGAGAATGGTAAGAAAAAGAGAAAATATCCAGGGAGTGGCAGGTCTGTGGGGCGCAAAATACTTAAATAACCACTTGTTACAACCGAGGCATGCAGAAGAGCATTTCTGAATACACAACGTGTCTAACCTTGAGGCGGATGGACTACAGCAGCAGAAGACCACACCGGGTGCCACTCCTGTCAGCTAAGAACAGAAAACTGAGGCTATAATTCACACAGGCTCACCGAAATTGAAAAGATGATTGGGAAAACGTTGCCTGGTCTGATGTGTCTCAATTTCTGCTGCGACATTCAGATGGTAGGGTCAAAATGTGGAGTCAACAACATAAAAGCATGGATCCATCCTGCCTTGTATCAACGGTTCAGGCTGGTGGTGGTGGTGTAATGGTGTGGGGGATATTTTCTTGGCACAATTTGGGCCCACTAGTAACAATTGAGTATCATGCCAATGCCACAGCCTACCTGAGTATTGTTGCTGACCATCTCTTTATGACCACAGTGTACCCATCTTCTGATGACTACTTCTAGCAGGATAATATGCCATGTCACAAAGTGGGAATCATCTCAGACTGGTTTCTTGAACATGACAATGGGTTCACTGTACTCAAATGGCCTCCACAGTCACCAGAACTATATGGTGGAATGGGAGATTTGCATCATGGATGTGCAGCCCACAAATCTACTGCAACTGCGTGATGCTATGATGTCAATATAGACCAAAATCTCTGAGGAATATTTCTAGTACCTTGTTGAATCTATGCCAAAAAGAATTAGGGCAGTTCTGAAGGCAAAAGGGGGTCCAACCCGGTAGTAAGATGTACCTAATAAAGTGGCCGGTGAGTGTATATTCTACATACACTTTAGTTATTATTATAAGTGATGATGGCAAAATTAAAAAAAACTGACCCAAATTCTTTATACAGTGGTATAAAACCAATAAGAAATGTATTTCTTCTGACATAGGTTAAACAAATGAGTTGTCATTTGTTTATTACTATTTTCTAAACTGTAATAATGCAAGGAATGCCAGTAATTTTTTGGTTTGACTGTTTGTTTGAATGAAAATAAACAATCAAATAATAAAATCCGCTAAAGCACAGATGTGTTTGGTATGTTGGCATCCATGTGTTGTTCACCGCCAGAGCGCTAGATATCCCATTCCAATATTCATACAATGTGTTCTAAATAGTATTTAAAAAGGAATTACTATAACGATGAGTGCAACAGTGCAGGTATATTTCCGAATGCAGCATTATTAAACAAAGGGGTAGTCTTACAGGCAGGGTCCAAACAAGTACAAAATATTAGCAAAAGAGGTAATCCACAAGAGTAGTCCATTAAGCAGGCAAAAAAAACACAGAAAGGCAAATCACAGGAACAGGAAACTTGGGAAACGGTTTGGAAATGCAATCTTACAGAGATGAAAGACTGAGCAATGATTGAGTGAGAGTGTGGTTATTATGCAGACTTTTTTTTTTTCAATTCCAAGAATGCAGAGAACGAACTGGTGTTCTTGTGTAGACCGGTCTTGCCAAGTTAGCTCGGAAGAACGAACTCGGGAGACCGCGAGAACAGAGAACTCGTCCTCTGAGAAATGAGGTGCTGTGTTCTTCCTGATGGTCACATGACCTTCACGCATTTTTAACAGGAAATTATTTAAACATTACAGCATTCATACAACGATTTACTGTGTTTCCCTTTTTCAATATATATATATATATATATATATATATATATATATATACTATGCATAAAGACCTTATAAATATACGCTGCTTAATACAAATGAAACTAATTTTAATAAAAATTTCAGCAAATAATCCCTCTTATTGTGTTTATGCCTTTATTAAGATTTTCATATTAATGTTTACTTTCACTGTCGAGCTTTGCGCTTAAGTCTGCATCGATACGTCCTCGATATCAAGAACACATTCGAGAACTTTCACACATCCTCCGTTCTTGCGGTCTTGAGTTTTGGAACTGAACTTTGGTTGATGTCGTTACACGAGAACACGAGGACGCAAGATCGCCGAAGAACGCATATTGAGAGAGTGTGTTTAACCAGTGTAATCAACTGCAGCTGTGTGGGTGTGTGTCAGTGTCCAGATTGATATCAGCTGTACCAGGTAATCAGAGTCTAAACAGGCCCAAAACATGATGGTAGGTGTAGTCTAGGTAAATGGCTGGTGGAGTGTACATATAGCTGGAGTACACAATCTGGTGGGTACTCCAGCTAATGATCGTAACAATTAGTGTTTTGCAAATCGTAATGTTTAAATGTGTATTCAAATATGGTTTTCTGTTTTCGAAGTGCAGATCCCTACATGGCTACTATTGACCTCACACATTGCGTGTTAAATGAAAATTTGAATAAAAGTACAAAAAAAGTTTTTTATTAAAATGTAAGGGAGTTTAAACGGTTAATATCTAACTTGATTGAAATACTTTTATTTCATGCAATGTTTTTGCAGTGTTTTTTTTTTTTTTTTGCAGTGTAACCAACCAGAGGTAATTAGTCTGTCATAAACAGCACATTTTTCTACAGAGAAATAGGTATCACTTTATTTCGATTGTCCCTTTAACGCATTCTGTTGAATTGAAGTTTCATTGCATCTACATGCCAACTATTTCACATTAGATTATAAGTAGATCGTAAGGTTGGGGGGTGTCATGGTGGCGCAGTGAGTGGCACGATCGCCTTACAGCAGGAAGGTTGCTGGTTCGAGCCTTGGCTGTGTCAATATGCATTTCTGTGTGGAGTTTGCATGTTCTCCCCGTGTTTGTGTGCGTTTACTCCGGTTTCCCCCTCAAGTCCAAAGACATGCGGTATAGGTGAATTGGGAAGGCTAAATTGTCTGTATTGTATGTGTGTGAATGAGAGTGTGTGGGTGTTTCCCAGTGATGGGTTGCAGCTGGAAGGGCATCCGCTGCGTAAAACATATGCTCGATAAGTTGGCGGTTCATTCCGCTGTGGCAACCCATGATTAATAAAGGGAGTAAACCAAAAAGAAAATGAATAAATGAATGTTAGGTTGGGGTTGGGGTTCCGGAACTTTGGTTCCGACCAGTTGTTCCCAAGGGTTTGATTATTGCGGTCGTCAGATTTCCAATTATTTGCAATGTTTTCTAACAGGAACAAACAATAGAAAACTTACTGGCGAGTTACTGATGTGCATGAATGTTATATATTTTTTCTTTTAAAAATCTCATGCGACAATACAAAACAGAATTGTTGCTTCAGAATATTTCCGACATATGGACACATTGGATAATTAAGTGGAGCAAAGCCACACCACATGCGACTTGATCTTCCGTAGTTAAATGAATTTGATGTTAAGTGCGCAACATTTTCACGCAAGAAAGCATGTTTGATGTGGTAATGTAACTGATATAATATGTTCCTTTAAATACAAGATCAATGTAGAAAATTTTGACGCTCTCGCCACCGGAGCTGAAGTCAGACAGCATTGTCGCCAAGGCAGCTAGAGCGACCTTTGACGCTCTCACCACCTTCGGTATGAACGCACAGTTAGTGTAAGTTGACATGTATGTAAAGTTTCTTATAGTCAGTTAAATGTCTGTTGAAGATACTGTATCAGCAGATGTTAAGTAGACAGTCTACTAATACTCAAATTAGAATTAATTGGCATGTAGTTGCAATGCAACTTTTAGTCAACAATGTGCAATAGGGACCATTAAAATAAAGTCTTACTGAGAAATATTCACAAAATATGCTGTTGAACAGATATTCTAGTGTTGTCTTAGTTGTGGTGTGCGCTGCTTAAAAGCATAATTCATCCAAAAATGAAAATTTACTCACACTCAAGTATAATTCTAAACTTTGTAATGAATTTAATTCCTCTGTCAAACAACACAAAGAAAAAAAATTGGGGGACAAAATTAGTCACTGTAATACTGTGAACAAGCATAGAAATCAATGCCTGTTTTTATCATCTTTATCTTTATCTTCAAGACAAGCTCAGTAAATGCAGACAAACAATTCATTTTGGGGGAGCTATCAATTTAAATGCACTCTTGACTTCTTGACTCAATTCAGGACTGGCCAACCACATGTAATATTATCAAATATAGTGACATTAAATACGTTAGCTTCAAAATCAAATTACTATCATGATGATAGCTTAATATTTATTGCAAATACTTGTTATTAAAAAACAACAACAATATGCTGACCATTTTGGTGTGGTTTTATGTGTCTGTGTTTGAATTGGGATCATTTTGTCAGTGTTACTTTAAAAGGATTGTCATACAAAGACACAAAACTCACCACTGGTTAATCAGTGACCATTTACAGAGCTGAACAGATCAATTTCCATGCTAAAAACCCTATTCAGTTATTGTTTCAGATCTTGACAGCTGTTTCTTTCTGTGCTAATTTACTGCTGTCATCAAGCAAACATAATTACCTTTTAATGGAGCATTTTCAGGTCTATTACTCTAACGAGGTTTTTATATCAGAATCTTTGTGTGCTGCTGGCCACAATTTAAGCTTTTTCCAAACACATGCATATGGAAAATGCTTTATTTTGCACAGCAGATGCAAAAGGGTGAAGACAAACTGGAGAGAAAGTCACATATAGACAAGAGTGATTGATGAAGCCAGCTTAATAATGGAAAACATCACTCTACTTCTCAAACTGTGTATGTTTGTGACATACATATGTGAACTGAATCCAATAAACTGTGCAATAGGAAACCTAGGCCTCAGGATTACAAGTGTTGCTTCGCTAAAACGAGATTTGGTGACTATCCAAAGCACCCAAGTCTATTTATAAAAACCGAATGAATAATTTACCGCATATAAATGGCTCCTGAGGAAATTCCCTCACCATTTAAATTAAGAACTACCAAGGAAATAAAGATGTTTTATATCGGGTCAATAAAACTGTTCAGGGGTAAATGAGCTTTATTTGGAGAGTGCCTTTCTGGGAAATTAGAATCGGACCTTCCTGCATGACACATCACATAAATGTGCTGGATAACAGCCACGGTTGTTGTTTTCAATTGTACGTTTGGCGCTCATCATAGATCATTAGAGAAAATAAAATCCCAGAGCTTCAAGTCCAATAAAGCGATCCAGAAATTGTCACTGTTGATGTTCATGCTGATTGTTTTGGAGACTGTGAATATGATATGGATGTCTCTGAGATCTCTGTAAGCCAAATGTAAGGTAAAATTGGTGATATACAGTAAGTAAATATATATATATATATATATATATATATATATATATATATATATATATATATATATATATATATATATATATATATATATCATGAGCAAGTTGTAATAAGAATCTTTAATGAGAATTATTATATTATGATATAACATATATATAATAACAAATATTATGATATAACATAATAAAAATTGTTACATTGTTTAGAATGACTTTTAAGATTGCTACTTTGAATTCTCATGGTTGTGAATTACCTTTAAATAATTATAAAGATTGTATTTATTTAAAATATAATACAATTATTTTGATAATTTGTATCATTTTTAACCTCTGAAAAATGCAAAAAAAATGTAATCACAGTACATTATAAACAAGAGAAAATGAAAAAGATGTACAGAATGGTATACAGTATACACATTTAATCACACATTAACGAAAACAAAGATATAATATACATATTTTTAAAGCCTTTTTTGTAATAGAGTCAGTAAGCAAAATATAAAAGAAAAGTTTTGGGTTTTAATAGGTATAGGGTAAGTATGTTTTATGCATACTTACATTTAATTTAATGCATTTAATTTATGAATAAATACATTTGTTATACTGAGTGCCATATTGTTTCTCTCATATTCATTCATTCATTCATTTTCTTTTCAGCTTAGTCCCTTTATTAATCAGGGGTTGCCACAGTGGAATGAGCTGCCAACTTATCCAGCACATGTTTTACGCAGCGGATGCCCTTCACTTCAACCCAACACTGAGAAACAGCCATACACTCTTGCAGTCACACACACACACACACACACACTACAGCCAATTTACCTTATTCAATTCACCTATAGCACCTGTATTTGGACTGTGGGGGAAACCGGAGCAAACGGAGCACACAGAGGAAACCCACACGAACACGGGGAGAACATGCAAACTCCACACATAAATGCCAACTGACCCAGCCGGGGGTTGAACCAGCGACCTTCTTGCTGTGAGGCGATCATGCTACCCACTGTGCCACCGCGACACCCTTTTTCTTATATTTTTAGATTTAATTTTTACATTGGTTATCCGAAACGTTTAAAATTATAGTTGCATATGAATTGCTTTCTGTATTTTTCTTTATAAAATCATATTTGTCAATTTAATTACTGTAGATTTAAACACCAAAACTTTTTTGGACTGTAAGTATAATTTGATTACAAAGATGAATTTGAATCATTACAGAGCAAAATCCAGCTGCAATGAAATAAAATTAAAAGGCAGCGCAGTGGCACAGTGGTTAGCGCAGTCACCCAACAGCAAGAAGATCGCTGGTTCGAGCCTCGGCTGGTGCAAAGACATGTGTTATAGGTGAATTGGGTAAGCTAAATTGTCCGTAGTGTATGTGTGTGAATGAGTGTGTGGGTGTTTCCCAGTACTGGGTTGCAGCTGAATGGGCTTCCGAAGAGTAAAACGAATGCTGGATGAGTTGTCGGTTCATTCCACTGTGGCGACCCCTGATTAATAATATAGGCACTAAGCCGAAAAGAAAATAAAAGTATTAAATAAAATTAATTTAACTAATAGACCGTTTTCATATTACTAGGATCCCCTAAAGCTGAAATTAGCAAATTAAAATTAACAATTTATTTTTGCACTAGTAACAACAAAAGCAAACAAGATCAGAGTCTTGCCATATTTCTGTTAAATAAGGAAAAAAAATAAAAAATGTAAAAACTGCTTTTTTTTCTAGCCAAAATAAAACAAATAGGGCTTTCTCCAGAAGAAAAAATATTATCAGACATACTGTGAAAATTTCCTTGCTCTGTTAAACATCATTTGGGAAGAAATTCAAAGGAGGGGCTAATAATTGTGACTTTAACTGTGTATATATATATATATATATATATATATATATATATATATATATATATATATATATATATATATATATATATATATATATATGCCCTGCACATATCAAAAACAGTTATCAGAAAAGAGAAAGCTTTTAAACTTTTTGCTGTCAGTCTTATACATTGTATATTGTAAGACACATTCAAACAGCAAGATTAACTTTAACTTCTCTGTAATGTGACATCAAGGTAATATATATATATAATAAATGAATGCACATTACTCTGTTAATAGAAAACAAATGTTTACAACTTGAATGCACTTTTTAGTCTTAGGTATATCTGTGTTGAAATTTGACGCCTGAGCAACTGAACAATATCCTCATGTCAAGAAGCAGAGGCGTCTCGTGTGTGTAAATACAGCTTGTCCTGAAGTGTTTTGCTGTTGGAAGGTCGGCGTCTCTTTTAAGGCTTCACGGCAGCTGAAGTCTGACATCATCACCACAGCAATATAGACACATGCTTCACATTTTACTCTGTGAAATTTACAGCCATCGTCGCCACGATTAGCTTCAAAAGTAAGAGCGTGAAGAAGGAGGGCTGACTGGAATCCAACGCTTGACGGGCTGGGGTTGTAAATATGGCTTGAGAAGTGCGGTCGAGGGTGAGCGAACAAGACAGAAGCTGGGTCTTCTTTGTTATTGTGTGTCACGACAGGGCAAACAGGTCATTTGTGTAGCTGCGTGTTGAAAAGATGGTGTCTAGATGATAACATTTATTACCCCAGTAAACACATCCAAGTAACTGCCTTACTCGCTTAAGGAACGTGGTATTTCAAGTGTGACACCAGCTGGATGCTATTTTAGGCTCCTGATTCAAGAAGAGCAGAATTTGGATGAACAGTGTGAGAATTGTAATTAAGCAAACATGCATTTTATTAAGGAGGTGCTTAAAGATATTTGCAGATTTAAACACAGATCAGCTTGATGCTTTCTAAGTTGTTGGCTGATGGCTGCATGATTATCAACTGAGATTACAGATCTATCTGTTAATATTGGATTTTTCATTGCTCATACTCTATGTTCATTTTGTGATGAACTAAAATAGTTATATTTCTTAAAATTATAACATTAGGTCAAATGTATTCATTAACATGAATCAGCAATGGGCAGCATGTAATAATAAGCAAACTATATATATATATATATATATATATATATATATATATATATATATATATATATATATATATATATATATATATATATATATATATATATATATATTTTTTTTTTTTTTTTTTTTAAACATTTCCCAAATTATGTTTAACTGAGAAAGGATTTTTTACAGTATGTCTGATAATATTTTTGCTTCTGGGAAAAGTCTTATTTGTTTTATTTTGGCTAGAATAAAAGCAGTTTTTATTTATTAAAAACCATTTTAAATTAAGCTAAAAAAAGCTTTTTTTTTTCTCGAAAGTCAACAGAACAAACCATCATTATACAATAACTTGCCTAATTACCCTAACCTGCCTAGTTAACCTAATTAACCTAGTTAAGCCTTTAAATGTCACTTTAATCTGTATAGAAGTGTCTTGAAAAATATCTAGTCAAAAATTATTTACTGTCATCATGGCAAAAATAAAATAAATCAGTTATTAGAGATGAGTTATTAAAACTATTATGTTTAGAAATGTGTCGAAAAAATCTTCTCAACAGAAATTGGGGAAAGAAATAAACAGGGGGGCTAATAAATCTGACTTCAAATATATATACCTTACGATTTTGGTCCATATTGACATTTATTCGCACATTCATGATGCAAATTTTCTGTTCCACCACATCCCAAAGGTGCTCTATTGGGCTGAGTACTGGTGACTGTGGAGGCCATGTGTGACTGAACCCATTGTCATGTTTAAGAAGCCAGTCTAAGATGATTTGTGCTTTATGGCATGGCGCGTTATCCTTCTAGAAGTAGCCATGAGTAGATGGGTACACTGTGGTTATAAAGGGATGGACATGGTCCGCAGCAATACTCAGGTAGGCTGTGGCGTTGACATGATGCTCAATTGGTACTAATGGGCCCAAATTGTGCCAAGAAAATATTCCCCACACCATACACCTTCAACACCAGCCTGAACCATTAATACAAGGCAGGATAGATCCATGCTTTCATGTTGTTGATGGCAAATTCTGACCCTACCATCTGAATGTCGCAGCAGAAATTGAGACTCAGGCATAATCAGACCAGGCAATTTTTTTTCCAATCTTCTGTTGTTCAATTTCCGTGAGCCTGTGAATTGTAGCCTCAGTTTCATGTTCTTAGCTGACAGGAGTGGCACCTGGTGTGGTCTTCTGCTGCTGTAGCCCATCCGCCTCAAGGTTCGACATGTTGTAAATTCATTCAGAGATGCTCTTCTGCATCAACCTAGTTACAACCTCAGTTGTAATGAGTGGTTATTTGAGTTAACGTTGCCTTTCTATCAGCTCGACCCAGTCTGGCCATTCTCCTCTGACCTCTAGCATCAACAAGGCATTTGCTCCCACAGAACTGCCACTCACTGGATATTTTCTTTTTTCAGACCATTCTCTGTAAACCCTAGGAATGGTTGTGCATGAAAATCCCAGTAGACCAGCAGTTTCTAAAACAACAGCTCGTCTGGCACCAACAATTTTGGATCACCAAGAACCAAGTATCACCTTTCATCCTCATTCTGATGCTCGGTTCGAACTGCAGCAGTTCGTCTTGACCATGTCTACATGCCTAAATGCATTGAGTTTCTGCCATGTGATTGGCTGATTAGAAATTTGCGTTAACAAACAGTTGGACAGGCGTACCTAATAAAGTATATAATATATATAAAGTATATATAATAAAACTATAATTCTATTAATTCTTATAGTGCTTAAGATCTTTTTTTAAATATTTAGATTTCAAATAAAAAAGCGACAGTGAGAAAAAAATCTTGATTTAAAGTAATATATTATATACTATAACTATATAATATAACTATACTAAACTATACATTGAAGTTATTATTTTCTATTATTACAATTACAATCAATGTCAAGTATGTTAAATTATTGGTTATATATTTTAATATCAAAATTTTTGTCAATATTTCCCCAAACACTCGATAACACTCGAATACCCTGTCAGAAAAGTCTAGTGGCTGGCAATGAGCTTTTTACAGTGTCTGCTATAATGTTAATGCTGTTTTTGGTGTGTTTACATAGATGAATATGGCCACTGTGTAAATGCGAAGTATAGTTTCGATCTTATTACAACATTAGATCATTATGATAACATGATATATGCTTTCAGTGATTTCCTAAAGATAAATACCAAAAAATAAAGCAACTGGAATAACTACAGCAGTCGCGATCGCCTGATCTCAAATGAAGCAAGAGATTGCGATGACATATGATGACGTGTGCAGGTGCTATAGTGCTGTCTTAATTCTTAGGGATACATTTTGAAGGGCTAGAGCTACAAAAATATAATTGGGATTGAGCCTTGTTGTACGGCATCCATTAATTTCATTTCATTTCAACTCAGGCTCATTGGAAATATGTGCCCAGGGAAAGATTTTTGAGTACCCTAGTCCAGTGTTTCTCAACCCTGTTCCTGAAGGCACACCAACAGTACACATTTTCAACCTCTCCCTAATCAAACACACCTGAATCAACTTATCATAACATCAGAAGAGACTCCAACACCTGAAGTTATGGGTCAGAAAAGGGAGACATCCAAAATATGTACTGTTGGTGTGCCTCCAGGAACAGGGTTGAGAAACACTGCCCTAGTCTACGTTATCCTGCCGTTTTTGTTCTCACAAATACCCAAATAATTGTAGGCCGCCGTGTAAATTTGTGACAATCTCAAATACATTACTGGGGCACGTTTTCTCGTACATGCCATTTCTCATGAATATTTCTTTGTTTTACTTGGTTCCTAGGTTCCCATCCTTCTTTGGACTCACACCCCATTCCTCTCCACTTCCCAAATCTGACACCATGAGCTACCGAGCAAACCATGTTGCTCGGTAGCTCATGCTGGAAAAGCTGTCCATATGGAGGTAATCAGTCACCGGTTACCCACAAAATGCAGCCATTCTTTACCCATTCTGTACCTCCTGGCACATATTTCTTGGTTCTCAGAAATGAATTCCTGGACACATTTTCCCAATGAGCCTGTGTTGATTACATTTTTTTTGTTTGTTTTTAACACATAAATGGATCCTTGGTAAGCACTTTAAAAACATTACCAACCCAAAATGCAAAGAATAAAATTTCCCAAAGTGCAGATAGTCATCTTGAAATTGCTTTAGTTTTAAAATCTTTAACATTTCTTGCAAATGCCATTGTTTCATTCCTTGCAGTAGCTAAAAGCTCTTTTCCTCTGTGTCATTATGCTGTCAGCTCAAGAAATACTATACCAAGCTCCTTAATGCACACCATTCTCACATCATCTCACACCCTCTCAAGCGCTGATAGACAAATCAATGGTTTTCGTACAAAATCTGTACATCAGGAAGTAACGGTTGTGCATCACGGCCTATCTTTCCTCATACTGTATATTGTTGCATTCAGGGTTCAGTGTTATTCTGATCTCCCTGCTTACTTTAGCAAATACAATTCATCACAGTTGATTACGCCACACTTTAGCAACCTCCAAACACAGCAGCTTCAGGTTGGCTTACAAATATTTGCTCAGCACTGAGAGAGTGGCCAGCAAAGCTAATTTCCTTTTTCCACATCAAGACTATAAATCCTTCGTCTGTGTTTCAAGCTGTTTTTCTATTGCGCTGCGCATAGTGCCCTCCACTAATATTGAGACCCTTAGTTAATGTGAGCAATGAAGATTGTGGACAAAAGTTTTTATTATTTACTCTTGATTTTTTTGCAAAAAAATGAAGATGATTGACTTTGTTTTAAATTAAAGTAGTTGTTTCTAAAACCCTTTGAAACCTAAGTTTTTTTTGTACATTTGTGCTGTCAGATTGTATTTTTGGACACTTTCTGACTCAAAGACCAACATATTATATTCAATTCACCTTAATTTGTATAGCGCTTTTACAATGTAGATTGTGTCAAAGCAGCTTCACATAAAAGGTCATAGTAAATTGGAACAGTGTAGTTTAGTGTTTAAGTTCAGTTTAGCTCAGTTCAGTGTGGTTTAATAATCACTACTGAGAGTCCAAACACTGAAGAGCAAATCCAACGATGCGCAGCTCTACAGATCCCGAACCATGCGAGCCAGTGGCGACAGCGGAGAGGAAAAAAAACTTCACTAATTGGCGAAAGTGAAGAAAAAAAAACCTTGAGAGAAACCAGACTCAGTTGGGCATGACCATTTTAATTTCTCCGCTGGCCAAACGTCTTGTGCAGAGCTGCAGTCTCAGCAGCGGAGGCTGAAAGCTGGCCTCAGCGAAGACTCGTCTGTCCCTGGAGCATCACAGGAATCAGTCTCATGTTGCACTCCTCCATGACCACCACAGTAGCTGCTCAGGATACGGCCTGGTCCAGGATATGGAAACCTTGGGATCATCTCGTGGTTGGTCATGGATCGAATCAGTGACTCTGCATAGTCTGAGGGCCTCAGGAAGAGTATGCCCAGGTGTAAATGGAGAATAAAGAGAATAATTAGCGTAGCTGCTGTTCATAGTGTATATAAACATGGTGCAGAAACCTGTGTGGAAGCCCGCTAAGTGGTGCACTGAGTGTATGCTTTACTAAACAGATAGGTCTTTAATCTAGTTTTGAATTGGGAGAGTGTGTCTGAGCCTCGGACGTTATCAGGAAGGCTATTCCAGAGTTTAGGAGCTATAAATGAGAAGGCTCGACCTCCTTTACTCGACTTTGCTATTCTAGGTACTACCAGAAGCCCTGAGTTTTGAGATCTTAAAGAGTGAGTTGGATTGTAGCGAGACAGAAGGCTGGTTAGATAAACAGGAGCTAGATTATTTAAAGCTTTATATGTAAGAAGCAATATTTTAAATTCAATACGAAACTCAACAGGCAGCCAATGTAAGGAGGATAAAATTGGGGTGATGTGATAAAGTTTTCTAGACCTGGTAAGAACTCTGGCAGCTGCATTTTGTTCTAATTGAAGTTTGTTAATAGATGATGCTGGGCAGCCAGCAAACAGTGCATTACAGTAGTCCAGCCTAGAAGTCATAAAAGCATGGACTAGCTTTTCTGCATCTGAGATGGATAGCATACTTTGTAACTTAGCAATATTTCTCAGATGAAAGAAAGCAGTTTTTGTGACATAAGATATATGATTTTTAAAAGTTAAATTGCTGTCTAATATGACACCCAGATCTTTTATAGTAGAGCTAACGCTAACTTTGTATCCCTGTAATTGTAGGTCGAGTTGTGAGATCTGCTGTGTACAGGATTTAGGCCCAATCAGTAATAATTCTGTTTTGTCTGAGTTTAAGAGAAGATAATTGTTGGTCATCCAGTCTTTAACATCTTTAATACACTCAGTTAGCTGGACAGTTTAGACATCTCGTCAGGTTTAGTTGAAATATATAAGTGAGTATTATCTGCATAGCAGTGAAAGCTGATCCCATGTCTTCTAATAATGTCTCCCAGGGGTAGCATGTATATTGTAAACAGCAAAGGGCCTAAAACTGATCCTTGAGGCACCCCGTACTTTACTGGGCTGACTTGTGAAGGCTGTCCATTAATATTTACAAACTGGTAACGGTCAGCTAAGTATGACTTAAACCATTGTAGAGCCTGTCCCTGGACACCTGTAGACTTTAAGCGATTTATGAGGATACCGTGGTCAATGGTGTCAAATGCCGCACTAAGATCGAGTAAAACTAATAGCAAGATGCACCCTTGGTCAGCAGCTAAGAGTAAATTGTTGGTTATTTTCACTAATGCAGTTTCTGTACTGTGGTGAGCTCTGAAACCTGACTGAAACGCTTCAAAACATTGGTCTGCAAAAAGGAGCATAATTGAGCAGAAACAACTTTTTCTTATATTTTAGACATAAATGGAAGATTTGAAATAGGCCTACAGAAAGGTACAGAAAGTTTAATATCTCCTATTTTCTGTCTAAAGCCTTCTATTTTATCACTGAAAAAATTCAAGAAGTCAATGGCATAGCAATGGCATTAAATAAGAATCTAGGATTGTTATGATTATTTTCTATCAGTTTGCGGAGGTGCTCAGCCCTGGGAGATTTTAGAGCCCTCCTATAGCTGGACATACTGTCTTTGTACGCAATTCTAAAAACTTCTAAATTGGTTTGTTTCCATTTACGTTCCAAGGCACGGGTTGCTGTTTTGAGAGCGCGGGTATGACTATTATACCCTGGTGTAGTTTTATTCTCTCTAGCCTTTTTTAGTTTGATGGGTGCCACAGTATTTAGAGTGCTAGTAAAGATGGCATCCATGCTGCTGGTTACTACATTAAGGTCATTTGCGTTTGCATTTCGAAATAAAGAAAGATCAGGTAAGTTATTTATAAATTCATCTTTGGTGGATGGAACAATAGTTCTACTAGGGCGATATATCGGAGCGGATCTGCTAATTTCAGGTAAACACAGCTTATATAGTAAGAGGTAGAGGTCTGTAATATCATCACTTTATGGTATAATGTCTACATCAATGACCTCCATTACATAAGACAGAATTAGATCTAGTGTATGCTTTAAGCGATGGGTTGGACCAATAACGTTTTGCTTTATCTCTAGTGAAAGTAGTAGATCCATAAACGCGAGCCCTAATGTGTTGTTAGTGTCATCTATGTGGATGTTAAAGTCTCCTACAATTAGTATTTTATCATTTTTAACTAGTAAGTCAGAGATAAAATCAGAAAACTCTTTTAGAAAATGGACATAGGGTCCTGGGGGTCTATATATGGTGATTAGAGCGAGAGATAACATAGGTTTTTGCATAGTGTTTGGAAGCATAACATTAAGCGCTAATATTTCAAAGGAGCTAAACATAAGTCCGTTTCTCTGATTAACATTAAGAATATCACTAAAGATTGATGCAACTCCACCACCACGGCCAGTTTGACGAGCCTCATTTTTATATTAGAATCTTGGAGGAGTTGCTTCATTTAAACTAATATAGTCATTTTGTTTCAGTGAAACAGAGTGCATTAAGATTGTTATCTGTTATTATTTCATTTATGATAAGTGCTTTAGGTGCTAGTGACCTGATGTTTAGGAGACCAAGCTTTATGAAATTTGTATTTTCACTTTTTAGTGGTTTTTCTGGTTTAATTCTTAATAGATTATTTCTGGAGCACACAGTACGTTTATTTCTCGATCTAATAATGCGAGGAATAGACACAGTCTCTATGGGGTTAGCCAGGTATGCATTACTGTTATTTGTGTGGGACGAATAGAAGTCTGTATGGCTAAATTGTGAATTTTGTGAATTTTTACTTACAAGTCAGATAGAGCGAAGTATTCTGGAGATGTTGATACAGATGATACAGCTCGACTGGGGTGCAGCCCGTCAGCGCCGAAAAGCCTAGGACGCTCCCAAAAAAGATTCCATATATATTCCATATATATAAGAATTTTGATTCTTGCATATTTTTCCCCCACTTTATTTATCCTCTTGATTTATCCTCCTATGATTCAGTTTACTTGAATGTCTTAATTATTGCCCTTGTGGTAGAAATGGATATTTTCACTGTTTTTGCAATTTTCTATTAACCACATTCCATTTGTAAAGCTCATCAGCCCTTTGCTGCAAATCACATATCCAATTCAGACTTTTGAAAACGTACCGCTATATACATTTCTGTAGAGTGCCAAATACTTCCCAGGAGTTATTTTTTTTGCTGTTTTTGTTTTCACAAATACGCCAGAGGCCGCTGTGTATGCTTTTTGAGATCTCAAATTTCTCTCGTGAGTGCCATTTGTGCCTGCTGTTCTCGTGTAAATTCACCAGAGGATGCTGTCGTCTGACTGACTGACCAACCGACCAATTAACCCCACCCTCCCCCTTCCCTAAACCCAACCAAAAGCATTTTCAAAAGCACAGATTGACCAGCCCACTTCCTTCCCTAAACTCAACTGCAGTGTTTAAAAAGCAAGCCAGAAAAAGAAAAGCGGCAGCCTGATTTTTATCACGTTTTAGATTTTACCACATTCTCACCCTGTTATTTACTTGTTTATTTTATTTTTTAGATTTTGTTTTTGTCTCACCTGCTTTCTGGAATCGTTTTTCACCAGAACTCTGTTGTCACGGTCAACTTTGCTCTTCGTCTCAATTCTGCTGATGTAAATGTGGAGCTACCGGACAAACTGGTAACAGCGGAAAAGGCGTCCATACGGAGGTAAACAGTTAGCTGGTAAGCGTGAAAAGGAACATCATCATACTGCCCTGTAGCATTTGTTTTGAAGACTAAATGCAGCCATACGTACCTCTGGCTACATAATCTGCAATCTCCAGAAACGTATAGGGCCCCATTTTCAGAATGAGCCTGTGTTGCCCATGATTCCACACGTCTTTGTTTGCTCTCTAGTTGCACAAATGACATACAGTGCCTTTAACTGTATTCAATCAACATTTGTTGTGACCATTCTTTTCATTTAAAACTGCTTTTATCCTAGAGACACCTGCGCATATAGTTTTACTGGTCGATTTGCATTTTTTTAAATTAAACTTTGCTGGGTTTGCAGTTAGGTTTAACAATGACATTTCCTTACGACCTCCTTTGTTTATATTTGCCAATATTATTGGAGGGCACTGTACGTAAAATCACAAAGGCTTCCTCTGCAAGTATGACAACAGTGGAGTTCAGCATCGGCTGTAAAACAAGGCCTTGACTGTGCCAGCAGATTATTTAACAAAGCAGCCTGACTGACTGTGATAGATTGACGTGTCACTCCGTTCGTTTGTCAATAGCGTTTGGAGTGAGAAAGCGGAGTGCAGCAGACAGGAGCCATCAATTGGTGAATGTAAAACTTGCTGTTTTCCTCCAGCTCTGCCATTGGTCAGAGATCCAGTCAGCAGACTGTTAATCACACTCACTCAGCCGCAGCCGCAGGGTAATGACACCTAAACAACAGGGATAAATCACAGAGCGTGGTCCCTGACAACAGCGCAGGAAACAAGTCATGCTGCTAAATTTGAACAAAACCAAGAACTGAAAGCACATTTGTTTCATGCTCGATTGCTCGATCTGTGTTGCGCTTGCATGTGGCTGTTGTATACTCAAACATTTTTACCAGGATGGTCAATCGATTAAACCCTCATAACACATTTAAGTCCATTATGGAATGAAAGAAATATTTAGTAAATTATATTATATGCTTTTTTTATATTATAAGGCTCGAACCAGCGACCTTCTTGCTGTGAGGCAAACGTGCTACCCACTGCGCCACCGTGCAGCCCCATGTCAATAATAGGTAGTGTAGGTCAGGTAGTGTATGTATCATCAACATTATTTGTAAATAGCAATTTTAATTCATACAATTAAATGCCATAAAAAGTACATTTACTCATTGCAATAAGGTTTTTTTTTTGGTTAAAAATGATTAATTTATAGCAATATAAAAATGTATGACTTATAATAATACTTCTTGCTATACAAATCGATTCATGATGTAAACTTAGTATATATTATGATAAAAAAATTGTAACTGAATAAATTAATCAATTTTATTTTAATAATGTTGTTGTTTACTGTTATTGTTGTTGTTATTATTATCAGTAATATTTGTTTAGAAATGCCTCACGTTAATACTACTGAAGACAATATTGGAGCAGATGAGTAAATTATTGAACAGACATTAGAAAAAGCTTGTTTGTGTTTATTTAAATCTATAATTTGCATTCAAAATTTTTGATAACAAAAACTTAATGGAACGTTCAGTTAACTTATCATTGTATTCAGTGTGATTTGATTTTGATGTGATATGGGTCAGAACTTATGCTGATGAATGCAATCAGACTTTGTGTACAGTCAGTAGTTGCTATTTTTCTGAACAATCAAGTTAAAGCTCTAAATAGAATTGCCACATTCAGGTGCCACCAGATATTCAAAGGTCTGCATTAGTTACAGCACCGCTGTGTGCAGAACGTTTGTGTATGAAGCCATCAAAACCCCAGTGTTATGATCAAATGTTGCTCTGCAGTAGTGGATGTCCTGTTCGTCCTCTGGCCCTTTTTGGACTTCAGAGAGTTTTTATATTATAAAATCTGGTTTAGCGAGACCAATCCATTAGATTGGCCATGAAAGGACAACATAAAACAGAGAAACAGAAAGTTCACTGCAAAATGTACAATTCTGCCATAGACTTATGTTGTTCCAAAACAAAATCATTGACTTTCTTTTTATAAAACCTGTTTTGAAGAATGTGTGAGCTGCTTTTTTGGAGCTTGTCACTTTTTTGTGTGCAATTGTCCAAATTTCAGCCATTTAAAGAACAGACTAAACAGAAGTAAAGGTATTATCCATATAGACATCTGCATTTCACACATATAAATATAACAATATTTTAAAATTTTGCGAAAATGGGCATTTAAATAATTTTAACTGTTATTATTATATTATATTATTACATTATATTGACTAATTTTATATAATTCTATGGGTGATTCTTGAATTGCAGGTAAATTTTGCATCTCCAAGATAAATCTTGTTTTTTTTTTTTCCGAATAATAACAAATTATATCAAGCTATGTAATAAACATGTTTGCGTCTGCATTTAGGGACACTTTATTTTGAAAACATATAGACTCACAGTATGCCTACAGTATGTTTGACTGTCTCTTCCTCAGCAATCATAC
>NC_079445.1:8996957-9044457 GCF_903798145.1 Danio aesculapii | reverse complement strand
CAACCTGTCAATCATGACCATTTCAAATATCCCTCCCCAAAGACCCTTAAATCCTTCACAAGAGTTGCAGCTCAGTTTGTCTGTTGACTATTCTCTGGATAATTCCTCTTCAACAGGCGTGTATTGTTTCAGGGATCAAGGTACATGAGTTTGAGCACTTTCAAAACCAAGCTTTATTCACAACCGAAGCTCAAACAAGTTCGATCGATGTCCACACAGGCAATTTTGGACGTGAAATGGTTTATTTTGTTGCTCTTATTACAGTTTCTTTTGAAATCGCTAAATTTGATATATAATTTTCATCCACAATAAATGCTATTTTCTTTCCAAACGCCTTTTGTGAGGGTTTTTTTGAGTGTTGCCATGGAAACACAGAGTAGAAAGCGGCTAGTCTTGAGGCAGACATTGGTTTGGAAAATAGAGAATGGAGGAAAATAGAGGCCTAATAAAACTCTTAACTTCTGGGTTTGTTCAGCAACATGATGGACAGTGTGGACGAGTGAGTTCCAACCAAGGCTTTTGCTTCTCATCCTGCCCATTTTTAGGAATATTTGTCACGCGGTTCTCCAAAAGTTTATCTAAAAAGATCTGAAATGTAATGAAAGCCAAACTATTGTGCTTTTCGGAGCATAGATACGCATCTGTTCTGAGTTTTGAAGGTGCGGTGTAGGATTGGAGCCAGAGGAGTTTGCTTTGGTTTTGCCCTGTATCCATCATGTAATCTGTGTCCACAATTCCAGGGCTCGAGCTGCACAACAATATTGAATTTCCATGTTTTGGCTTTGGGCAGAAAATGGTTACTGCGCCAGCTTTGGAAAACAATGTCAAGCTTATCTGTGTCTGGAGATGTTTTTACAAGATCAATCTCTCAGAGATTTGACCACGAAAAATTCAATGCTTTAAAATCCAAAGCATCACTCGCTGTTTATTATGGTAAATTTGTGCAAATACATCAATTATTAACATGTGGATTAAATGCTGTGTTTTAAGCCAGTACTGGCACTTGTTAAGAAAACGTCAACAAATCAATGTCAATCAGGTGGTTTTCAAGGGTTGCTTGAACGACTAGGAAGGCATTAGGGTTGGGCGATGTTGACCAGTTTGGCATCGTACGATGTCTAATTTGAAACATTGCGATGGACGATGGCATCATCATCAGTGGTGAATTAATTATTTATGAACAATTAATTAATTCATTACGAATTTATTATTTGTATCCAACTGTTTCAACTACCTTTGTTTTACCCTTAAAAAACATAACTAAATAAAGATAAGTTACACACAGATTACCACCTTTCAATCAATTTTTTTCCGTGGGACTGAATAGACAGAGTGATCTGTGTCGTTCTAATGTGTCGTTGGTAAAAAAGGTGCACAACCAACAATGTCTGAGGTTTTTGCTAAAGTCCAAGCGTGAAAGTGTGACGCGTTACCTGATAGATTCAAAAGACTAAAGAGTCGTTTGATAGAGATTAGATTAATTAAATATCACCTTTAACAACTATACTAATACGCGATCCAGCGATACATCCTTGATAAACCGTCCGACGTGCACTGCTCTCTGGGGTTTTGTGCTGACTTCCTGGAGCTCAGACGTGCGCGTATGCTGCAGCGCATGCGTATGTTTGTGTGTGTGTGTGTGTGTGTGGTCACGTGATGTGCGTTTTCAGCTGTATAGTGCAGAAGAAGGGCTTTTCAGAAATGCTTGGTGAAACGCCAGCGTGGACGTGGGCCGTTTTCTCGCGCTTGCCTCCCTCGCCATAGTAAGCTACGGCTTACTATAGCGCATATGAGATAAATGACGTCAGTACACAATAACGGGTTATGATTATTACTGAACCAATACCGAATTGTCCGCGTCTGCATCGTGGTGCACTGAAGAAACAATTCATCTTGACACCCCTATCGTTTTCATTCTAAAACGCCATCTTAAAACTAAGATGTGTTAGTGTAAACGAGGCCTAAGTGTATATTTTTCGGGAACTGGTTGCTGCTGCAACGGGGCGGGGTGGACGATCGCGATGCCGGCTTAGCATCGTGATTTCTATTGGCCATCGGTGACCCTACCTTAGAAGGCGTACACTAGGCCTGTAACAATAGTCTAGTTTAGTTTAAACTTTATTGTCCATTCTGCTTGGCAGAGAAAGGAAATTTGTCTTAAACACTGGATTAAAGACAGCAACTGCATACATACAACA
Organism: Danio aesculapii; assembly: GCF_903798145.1. Taxonomy (NCBI): domain Eukaryota; kingdom Metazoa; phylum Chordata; class Actinopteri; order Cypriniformes; family Danionidae; genus Danio; species Danio aesculapii. The sequence goes on along the minus strand of NC_079445.1, from coordinate 9,042,259 downwards.
ATCACATAATAGCAAAACTCATCGAGACAACAACATGAATTAAAAACTTAAAAACAAAGTAGCCCCATACATATTACTGCAGATCATTCTTAACAACCACCCTGTTCACATCAATTAATGATCCGATTTAAGACAACAACTAAAATTTGGATAAATTGCTTTTTATAAGCATTTCTTCAGGCTCTAACTATTTTAAACCTGCATCCTGATGGTAACAAATGCTGAGTGAAGATGTGTATTATCTTTAAAAATCCCAATTGCTTTTTTTCCCATAAAGGAGTCAAATAAAACCTGTAACAAATGTTGTTTGTGACCATCTCATTATCTTATATGCTTGATTGATAATTTGCGATAATTTCTTCTGTTTAAGTGTTGCGTTACCAAACCATGAAGCAATATTATATGTGATAACACTCTCTATTAATGATCTATATGCCATGTTTAAACTCTGTGTACAAACATTAAAACCGAGGCACTGACTTACTTTCTTATAAACAGCCTCAGAATTCAGTTTATTGTCAATAATTGTGACTAAATACTTCCAATTTGCTATACAATTTTTTCATTTATGATGACTGGTTTATAAAATTCAGTATCTACTTCAATATTAAGATGTTATGAACGTTTGCCAAACCAATCTGTGATGCTATTAATATATTTAAAATATAAGGAGCTATTCATTTCTTCCTGACAGGAAATCAATGCCAGATCATCGGCATATTTTATAAGAGCGAGATTATCATCATTATTGCTCTGCAGTTCATTAATATAAATAGAAAATAAAATGAGGGATAATACACATCCCTGAGGTACCCCTATATTTAAAACAGAGCGGTCAGACATAACATGATTAACACGGACACCAAAATCAGTATATCAACTTATCGTGCAATTCTTGAAGATGAGATCAATATTTTTTTGCAATATATATTTACAAATTCACAGATAACGTTAAAGCCATTTTACAAGGACATTTACATTCTAGCTCACCAGTGTCAATGTTTATAATTGGGACATTTACCTAATAGAACATTTAATAGTGTATATATAATAGGACATTTACCTTTTTAACATCAAATGATAAAATCTGAATAACCTTAAGAGTGATTAGTATTTTAAAGTGTTTGGCTATTTGCATTATTATGATATAATCATTGTATAATCAGTAGTATAAAATTACCTCAAAATGACAATATCACATCACGTATTGCAACAATTTCTGTGACAATATATCGCGCAACAAAAATTCCTTATCGTGACAGGCCTAGTTAGCGTACACGGTATGAATTCTGATTGTCGGAATATTGTATAGCACACGTCACATGTTGATGTGAATCTCTGTGAATCTCTATAGTAGAACTATTCTTCTTATATGGTATGAGCAATTGCTATACATTCCTTGACAAAAATCAGTGAGACTTCTAGTGGGGAAATATCATGTACAAGCTTATACGCAACCGAAAATCGCACCTTGTATGCCTGCCTTTAATGATCTTAACTGAAAATACTGTATAGGCTGGTGTTAAGCCGAAGTGACCACAATCTCTCACTTTTCTCAATAGCAGGGAGCTTTAAGACACATTTCAACAGTTTTTTATATTTGACCACAATCTTAGCATATCGCTTATGGCATGACAGTACCCCTACCACCAAAAAAACCCCAAATACATGTCAGTCATAAAAGAGGTTCACACTGACAGCTCTCTTTTTCTATGAGAGCTGGGAATTTCCAAAGAAACAAGTGTGGCATCTGTCGTTGGTAGTGAGTAGAGGTCAATTTTATGCAAATCAGGGATGGCTGCTAATGGGAATATTTGGAGTTCAAAGGAGTGTAAGACCAGATCTGTTGATCTCCGATCTCTTATCTATGTGAAAGTGAATTGTTAATAATTTTTGTCATGGAACTTTGATTGCATAGTTTAACATGTCCGTGATTAATTAACCAGCCTTCACGACATGTTTTACCCTCAGGCAAAGTTTTGAAAGTGCCAGAAGTCTTAATCATAATTGCTGTTTCTTTGGTTCACAAATTAAGCAACTCTAACTTTTATTTATTTAATTATTTTGAACACTGGCCAAATTAATGCTAGAGCTTGTATGGGTTTATGAAATGGTTCAGTGTGGCATGTCAGATCAGAATGTGTTTAGTTGGCCTCATAAAATTGTTTTTATTTTTTCAAAGATGAATTAATACAGTTAATACAATTATATTATAGCAAGGGTGCATTCCATCTTTATTTATTTTTCAGATTTATTTTTTATTAAGACAGGACAGTGATCAAGTTGGAGAGAGAGATTGAAATGGGGACGGGATTGGGAAAGGTCCATGAATATGTAAATGTATGCAACAGACAATAAAGACAGCGATGTGAAAACAGCATTTGATCATGCTCTGCTATTTAACGCAACATTTTAGCGGTCATTAAAATGACTTGAATGTTATGATAGTTCGATTTATGGTTGGGCAATTTGGCCTAAAATCAAAATCTTGATTAATTGAACATTTTTTAACTCGATTACGATTAATGAATGATTATTTTATTAAAATTTTTTTGCGCCCTCGTAGTTCACTGACAGGTTTTGTACAGTAAATATGCTCACATACTACATGTGAGAGATTTCTGAATGAAGGGTGCATTACTTGATTTTAAGATAATTAAAGGAAGCACACACTATCTACTGTTTATGATTATTTTTTGAACATCAATGTTGAACAACTGAAATAAAAACGCACATTGCCAAAAACCAACAGTCAGAAAAAAAGTAAAAAATAAATAACTTGCGCTTTTGGAAACAAAATCAATTATTTCCAGTGGTTTTCATATTAAAAGTAGTAAATAATCAGTATCTCTTCATAATAAAATAATTAAAAAAAATTATTAGCCCCCCTTAGAATTTTTTTCTTTTTTTAAATATTTCCCAAATAATGTTAAACGGAGCAAGGAAATTTTCACAGTATGTCTTATAATATTTTTTCTTCTGGAGCAAGTCTTGTTTTATTTCGTCTACAATAAAAGCAGTTCTTAATTTTTTAAGGTCAAAATTATTAGCCCCTTTTTAAGCAATTTTTTTGATAGTCTACAGAACAATCCATCGTTATACAATATCTTGCCTAATTAATTACCCTAACCTGCCTAGTTAACCTAATTAACCTAGTTAAGCCTTTAAATGTCTCTTTCAGCTGTATCGAAGAGTCTTGAAAAATATTATTTACTGTCATCATGGCAAAGATAAAATAAATCAGCTATTAGAAATGAGTTATTAAAACTATTATGTTTAGATATGTGTTGAAGAAAAATCTCTTAGTACTCTTTTGGTGGACGTGGTGTACGACAGAAAGTTTCAGGTGACGTCATTCTCGTGTAAACCTCTCATCTGTGTCTAATCTCCACCAGCACATGTAACCTCTGTTAGTGAGTAATTCTGTCATTCCCAGTTCATAACAGTTCAGAAGGTGAGTATAATAGTTAAACATTGCAGTTTGTTCGTGCTTTAGGCTGCTGAAAGAATCATTTGCTCCTTTGTTTTGTTGGGCTTCTCCTTTGTTTTTTCGTGCTGCACTCTCACGTTTGTCTGCTTCTGAAAGGATCAGATGTCAGAAGCACTTCAATAATCACGCACACGTTATTATCATCAGCTCAAGAAGTTTGTTATTTCAAATATAGACGAGTGGCGAGCGTAAGCGAGAAAGTGAAATCGCTCGTGCTTTAGATGGCCTTGCAAAAAACTACAGGGCACAGGGCAGATTCTGCTCTTCTTCTTGGCTTTATGGCTGTACATCAAGATGACGACAAGGTTTGTTTGAGCTTGCGTCTACCATGGCTCATTATTATATGTATATTAATTATACATATAATACATATACATAATACATATATTAATATTATTACGGTGTAATGTCTCGCCTGTGTATTTAAAACATGGCAGTTCCTTTAGTTTCATTCTGGCTTTTTGCACGAACGAGTGACGTATCTCTGTAAACCAATAGCGTTCAGTTGTGCGTCTGGCTCCCCCTTTTGGTACCCTTTTGTTTGTGCTAGGGACCCCTTTGCAAAGGGTGTCCAAAAAGTGGTGCAGTACGGTTCGCTTTTAGGTACCTTTCGACAATGGAAACAGCCATAAGTGTACTGAACGGAACCATACCGTACTGTACCACTCAGTGGAAACTAGCCATAACAGAGTAGGGTCATGTGGCTCCAGTAGGTAGGAAAAGTAATTGAAAAAATCTTCCTGGAAAAATTTGATAGATTATAAGTTCTAAATGTTGATTTTGATTCCTATTTGAATAATCGCCCAGGCCTAGTTTCATTATAGCTTTTATTTGATATATATTTGTTTATTTCTCTTATCTTTCTGACACATTGGCATTACAGATTAGAGCCCTCCTGCACTAAACATAAGCATTTGTTTGATGGGACTTGGGTAAAAACGACAACAAAAAAGTAACACAAACTATACTGCACAAACTTGTGATTAGCCAACAATCATGACCATTATCTTTTCCTTATGCTCGGCTCATAAGCACAGTCCCTGATTCATAGATACTATCACCTCCCCAGATTATTTAGCATTAGTGTCAAGGCAACCGCCGTTTAGTGATGAATATGCAAACTGTAACCTTTGTGCCCGAGTCGCTGCAGCTCTATTTAAATCACACATGATTACAGCCTTTTTTTATCTGCCTGCTTCCTGTCTGATGTAAGATCCTGCGAACAATAGAGAAGGTGTTTGGCTTATCTACCAGGTGCATCAACAGTTAACGAACACCCCCCCTCCTCATTATTTTATTGCGACTGATGGGGGAGGGAAAGCGTCTGTCTGAGCCTCCATCTTTCTTTTACGAGAGAGTGAGAAAGGAGAGATGAGGAAACAGCCTCCCCTACGCCACAGAACTGTCACTTTGGTGTGTAGGAGGAAAGAGTAACTGCTTTTTGAAAGGAAACCGTGACATCTGTTTCCTTTTAGCTAGGTAGCATTGTGAAGATTTGCCCAAAATGTTTTGTGTGCTCAAGTATGTGAAGTTTCAATTTCGACAGCAGTCTTTCTAAAGAAAGGTTGTTTTCTTTTAGCACTTCTCAGTGTGAATCTAGGTCCCCTGCTTATAACTGTACCGCAGACAACAAACTGTTTTCTTTCACTTGGGGAAGAAAAAAAAGAAATGGAAATGCTGTTTAGAACAGTGTGTATTGATTAAGGTTATCAGGGGGAAGCAGATTGTTGATATTGAGGTCTGTCGGTGGAAGATTGTGCTCTGGCGTGTTCGGTAAAGTATTGGACACGGTATTGTTGCTTTAAACAAAGGTCTCGGCTTAAAAGCTTAGAATGGAGAGAATAATTGCTCACCTGAGCTAAACCCGAGAATATAAGTTGCCATGGTGATTTGTTTCTCTAAACGGTGATTCGACAATGCGGTGTTGATGTTACCAAGTTAATCCCACAGTTTGCATGATAACCTGTTGTAATCTCCCTAACGGTTGCTGATGGAAACCTGTTGTTTTGTATAATGCTATCGGCATTACCGGCTCTGATAGAAAGAACTGATTAAAGTGCGAGTAGTAGGTTGTCGCAATGACTTTTTGGTGTCTCGCTGTACTGTAACAGCTAAAGGACATCTAGATTAATTGACTGTTTTGAGTTTTCTGTTCTGTACTGGAAAAATATGCTATATGCAATGTATGTTATTGAGTATTACGATCAGGGCTTGACATTAACTTTTATCACCAGCCACTGTGACTAGTAGTTTTCCAACATTACTAGCCACACTCTATTTTCACTAGCCACAATTTTGTTGTTGGGAAAATATATTTTATACATATAAATATGACTTTGCCATGCTAAAAGTACTTGATTTAGATTTTGTGTTATCTCCGCATGCCTCCTCATTCATTTCACTTTTTGTGTGTCGTGTATGAGCTTGCTCAATAATCATGAGCAAATGGCTCATGGTTTCATAGTATTACAATTAGTTTTTATTTCACATGAATTTTCAGAGCTCAAAATGAAGGACTTACCAAATGTATCTCTGACCACACCAAACATAAACAATTAATTATTTCTTAGCCACAAACTTTAAATGTGTCAAAACAAGCAAATTATAGCTGTATACTATACTTCCTATTTAACAAAACATATGCACAATAATCTGTCCTGGCTAAAGGTCCCAGATCACCAGTTAACTACACATAAATGGGGAGGTAATCTCCCATTCAAGCAATGTTATTGTAAAAAATGATAATTAAACCACGTTAACGCAAAAGAAAGCAGGTAAAAAACATACCATGTGATAATGAAAGGATGATCACACACAAGGTTAACATTAGACCCATAAATAATCTGTTTTGGTTAGAATGGTTAAAGCGAAAGCAACTGGCGCTGCTTACAAAAAGACATATCTGGAACTCTTGAAAGCAGCAAGACTGGGAGTGCATGTTCATCACAGTTGCTTCACGCAAGGAAACGGGAGTGCGCACGCATTTTAAACAGTCGTGTGCATCACCTCAGCTGTTAGCGCAAGTGATTGTCCTTTCTTCGCTTTCTATTGCTTTCACCTGCTTTCCATTATTTTTGTCAGTCTTGTTGCTTCTCAATTCTAAGATCGCCTTTTTTTTTTTCTATTTTTAAACATTGGCCCGTAGAGAGAGGTGTTAGGCAGACATATTTGTGGTTAGATCTCTTTGGCTTTGCCTTATGGGAGGTTGCCAAATTAAAAGGTGTCCATCTTTAACTTCAAGCATTAATTCATTCTTTTACCTTCTCTCTGAATGCTACTTGATGCTCTTAACTTAATTCAGTATGTTTTTAGGCTTGGGTATTACAGTACTGTTGTAGCACTGGTATAAATACAAGACAGTGTCACCTTGTTTTGTGCCTGATGCAAAGTTTTATGACTTTTTTACAGGACTTTGTTAGGACATGATGTAGTTAAGCGATTACCTAATTCAGAATGAGTTCTGTACATGTTTCCATTGTATTGGATGTATTTCCTCAAAAACATTGACATTTTATATGAACTGGCAGTGAAATCGAACAAATTCCAAACAGGATTAATTCCCTAGTCAGTCTATAACAAATCTTGGCTATCCCTTTTTCTCTCAGATCAGACGTTGTTTAGCCTAACACTGTAACGACACCTGCTACTTCACTTAGCGAGCACAGGCCAATAATCTGAGCTAATTGGAACGTACGCAGCTCTGGAAAACAGATAGACACAGCAGGTGCAAAGGCACAAAGAAGCCTCAGAGACCCACGAGACATGGACTGGGAGCTGGCAGCCTGAAGGAAGTAGTTTCCACCCATCACTGTTCATGCTTAACCTTCGTAGACAAGAGACCACTGAAACCTGCTTATAGCTGTAATTTAACAGCCATGTCAATATATGTTTCATTGCTCGGTTGTGGAAAGCAGCACACGAGTCAGAAGTTACAGCACACTCTGGGTGAGCCCAGGATGGTTATTCATGAATGTAGAAATGAATTCCAGATCTAAGCTTAATCTAAGCCTTGGAAAGCTGCCCTGTTTTCTTTTCTCCTCCTTTGTTTCGTTCCTTTTTCATTCGTTCTTTTTCTTTCTTTCTTAAATATCATTTAAATATAAATTTTAATATAAGTATTAGGCCTCATTTACCTGTATGTCGTCTGGTTAATGCCAGAGTTTGTTGGCCCGAATCAGCGTCTAGAATCTGACCATTGGCTGTGAAAGACTGGTTATTCAGCAATGAATTTTAGTGTTTTCAGTCTTGCCTTATTAAGTTCGGTTGAATCACATTAGAGTTCGTTTTCCCTCTTGGTGCAGTTCGTTTGAGCAGGTGTGAATGTAGCAAACAAATAAGCATACCAAGACCTCCTTGAAGAGCTGGTCTCAGTACGCTTTCAAACGAACATTGGAGCAGTTTGTTTTGTGGAGAGAACATGGTCCGAAATAGAACAGACCCACCCGCAAAAAGTACTGCGCCTTTTTGGACTAATCCAGCTGCCGTAGTCCAACGTGCTGTGCATTATGGTATGTGGAAGAAAAATATTTGTTGACGGCGTTTTACCAACAATTTTTAACTGAGAAAGAGAGGGTAAAACATTACCTGATGGATCATTGGTAATATTTCCAGAAGATGACCATGTCGCAGTTTAGCAAAATGAATTTACACCTCTTCCCGAAGTGACTTGCGATGTGCCTTGCACACTAAATGCATTAAAACATTGTTTTCCAGCCACGCTTCATTCTCGAAATGTGTAGTTTGTCTAAAGTGATGTATACAAACTATATAGTATATAGTTATGTATTATCTGGGATACAATCAGCCAGCGCAGTCGTCCCTCCATTGTAAAAAAAGTGGCATTTTGTGTCTGCCAGTTTGTTTACTTGCGAGTGTTTCATTGGCATTTTTCTGCATGTTAATTCTGACCAATCGAAAAGCAGTTTAGGAAATGCGTTCAATAACATCTGGCCATTGAGTGATGTGGATTTTGTCACATGACTGCATTTTGGTTCTTTACAACTGGTTCGAACCAAAGCAATCAGTGTGGTGTGAAAGGACCCAAAAACGTCAGAAAAATGCAACAATGTATCATTTGTTGCACTTGGTCTGGACCAAATGAACCAAACCACAGATGTGAAAGCACCCTTTGAGTGCAAGTGTGACGTAGTGTAGTGACGTAGCAAGTAAATGCTTTGTGATCCAAGAAAGATCACAAAGTGGCCGGCTGTAATTTTGCTACATTTCTAAAATATTTAAATTATCAGACATGTTTGGATGAGTGAATCCCTCCATGGTGAGTGACAGTTACGGTGATAAAAGTAATAAATGTTGCTTTGTTTACACTTTGTCTATGTGCATTGGAAGTTTGGTCTATGTTTGTGACCACACACTACTGCCCCTCTGAGGTAGACACGTTCTCTAGTGAAGATGCAGAATGTTCCATCACAAAAAAAAAACAACTAAATTACATAGAGACTTTGAGATTTATTGGACATTTTAAGAAAGTCCATATAGATACTGCCCCCCTGAGGTAGACAGCTTCTCTAGTGTGGATGCAGAATGCGGCTCTCTTTTCAGTCGGCTTTCCTCAGTTTGGTCTGTTTATTCCATACCTGCCAACACTCTCGTGTTTCCTGGGAGTCAACCGTATTTCAAACCCATCCGCCGTCACCCTCCCATTTTGTTATTTCTCCTGGAAAACTCCAGTAATTTCAGCCTGCCTACCCCGGTCCTCCACTTTTTGGGTACAGGTATGGTTTACGTGCTGCTTTTTGGTCGAGATGCAATCCAAAGCAAGACAACAACAAAGTTGGGTTCCATTGGTGCTAGTTGTTTGACGTCAGCTTGGTGTGTCCTAATCCTTGCGCTTACTGAAAAGAATTAAGAAGCTATTGACACATTTTAGAAAAAACTTAAACAATGAATTATGTAGGTAAAAGGAATATACACTATAGGGTGAACATATGCATTTAGTTTTTACCTGACAGTGGTGGAACCTGTTTTGTTCTTAGTTTGTAGGCTTAGGTGTGCCCTTATCTTAGAATTTAAACTTGTACGTCATGTGCTTAGTAATGCTGACAGTGATATAAGGGAAATCCACCTGTTGTTATGACAGTTGACTTAAGCCTAAAGGAACCTTATAGTTAACCTTTGGACCCTTATTGTAATGTGTTCATGTGTAACATGACTACAAATGAACGGCAATTATAAATAGTCATACATGTTCATTTCAACATTTATTACTGCGTTAATAAAATTTTAATTTGACAACGAACAACTGTATTTTCGTTAACTAATGTTAATAACGATTAAAAATTCTGTAATAATCGTTGTTTGTTCATGTTAGTAAGTACATGAACTAATGGAACCTTATGGTAAGTGTTACTATAAGGTATATGCAGAAGTATGCAGAAGGACTTTTAATTTTTCAGTTACCTGGGTCAAGTGCTTGTGGTAAACTGTATGCAGTTACAAAATCGGCAAGTTTAAGGTCTGTTTTCTTTAAAAATCAAGCATCTCCACTGCCTGATTGACATGCGATATAAAGTAGGTCTCAAATTGTACAAGATGCACTGCATTAAATTGAAGCATGTCTTTAAAAATTTTAAACATTTATTTTACCCCAGTGTTTTCAATGAGGTTTCTGCACTCACATGCTGATGCTGACGGGTGTGTGCGTGTAAATGGCTTTTCATTTCATTTTATGCTTGATCAATTAAATGAATGCTGAAGTCCATTTAACAGATTTTTTTATTACATTACAACATTGATTCTGTACATGGAACAGAATAAAATTGAAAAAAGTCACAATAGCCGTTCACCAAAAGTTTATCAATATGATATTTAAACACACACACATCAGAAAGACACATCATTGTTTTAGCCTATTGTCCTAAAGCAGTGGATGGTTAATGAACAAAAAATTTATTTATTGTGGCATTTTTGTCTTAGGGGAAAAAAGTAATTCCATCACAAAAAAAAACAAACAAAACAAGCAACTAAATTACATGGAGACATGAGATTTATTGGACATTTTAAGACAGTCCATATAGATGCTCTTTCAGACTCTTACCTTACTGAGAAGAGATGGGAAAACAATAGAGAAAGCCAGAGTCTCCCTAGTGGAAAAACTGAGTTAAAGATAGGACATTTTCCATCTAAACTAGCAATTGCTGCAAAATCCACAAACATTCATTGACCTCAGACAGGACGGTTTAATTGGGGTGTGCATTTCAGGTGTGTTTTTTTTTTCTTTGTCCAGATGCTTGACCAATTTTGCTTCATTCACCCTTTTCTGTTATGTTATTGCAGGTGCTGAGACACTTGGGTTGGATTCTTAAAAAGCGTTTGCCTTGCGGAAATAGAGCTGATAGTGTGGTGAGTATAAATGCGCGTTGGTGCTAAGATGGCTCATTTTTTTCTCTAAGGGAAATGGAAAAACCTGTATTTTTTAGCTGGGCTCTGTGTTTTCGGAAAGGACATGGAAAAACGACTGCTGTTTAACAGACTGTTTAGAGGAGGACTGTTCTGTTCTCTCTGGTTTATACTCCACTATTTTAGGTAGTTTTTATTTCTCCCACCTTGTAAAAAAATGCCTGGTGAGATTTCTTTGTGACAGCTTCCTCATTGCAGATCAGACCCGTCAGAATACTGGAATCTGTGAATGTAGAATTGATAAAGCGTTACATGAGCTGATGGATGGACAGACAGACTAGACTTAACATGCACTGTAATGACATATGCTGCCTTTAAAACTACATATATATAGGAACTTCTCCCTCTTTGATTGTGCTTGTTAGGATTTTGGTTAGAATAGGCTAATATTTTGGCTATTGGTTGTTCTTTATTTCTTCTCTATGTCAAAAAATAAGTGGTTTAGAAATAGATTAGCATTTTTTTATTTTTCATAATAAAAAATAGGTTCAAATCTGGTTAAACAGAATGAATTATTGAATTTTAAGAACAAGATAAGTGGAGTGATTTCAGCAATGAAACACTAAAGCTGTTGGACTAATTATCTGGGATCTTTAGGGATTTTTGCTCTGCACCTTATCCCAGGATGTCATTGACAACCTAGGTAAAGAAATGTAAATATAAAGTGTTAAATAAGGGCTGAACAAATAAAATATAAAGTTATTTTATAAGACATTTAACACAATAACTTAAACACAGACCAATAAAAGAATCACATTCAAGTTCAGGTTGAACGTTTAGTTTAACAATTGTAATATTTAATGCATCTCGCTCTCAGCTGCGAAGCCAATCGAAAAAGTAGGCTTGAATAAATTCGTCATGCAAAAACACATACAATTAAGTACGGCTGGGCGATAAAATCGCTATCAATATTTATTGGCCGAACACCATTGTCAATATCGACTAAAAAAATTCAGTATGAAGTTTCGGTAAATGAAGCGCTATAGTTTTATTAAGATGTGGCTGCTGAGCATGTGCCTTCGAAGCAATGCCAATAAGCTTAGGGTGTAAGTTTGTCATTTCCAATGGAGGACGTGCGTATGGGAGCAACGCGCACATGTTGTGCAAGCAGCGCACACGTGATGCGGGTGCATTTTCTAGTCATACCTAGTTGAAAACATCTGAACTTTTCCAAATGCCTTGAGCGCACCGCAATTTATGTAAGTAGAACTAACAAATCTGCTTCATCCTTTATATGGAATATCCACATTTCAGTAATAATGGCAGTCTAATTACCTCAGACAAACACAGTGCATCCAAACACTGCAGTGCTTTTTTCTTTTCTCCATAAACTTGCATCGGAGCTGCAGCAATGGTTTGTCTGTTTTTCATTCTCTGAGAAAACGCTTGATGGTCGCCTAGTCGCAAGAGGCCATAGAAAATGAAGGAAACCACGTGCTCGCCACTTCAGGTCAGAAAAACAACACATGCGAAAATAAGCGCAATGGCTAGGAGCAGTGAGGAGATTGTAAATAAAAAAGAATGTAAGGATGTCGTGAGAAGCTTTTTGGTTTCTTTTCTTGTGCATCCCTGCCACTAGCTCTCCATTTGAAAGAGTTTTTAGCATAGGGGTAATATAGTCATTCAACTTCACAATTTGTAATGTTGCAGCATGTTTTTGAATAATGATGGTTAGTTCCTTTACTTGAAAGCTCAGATTTGATTATCATAATTTGTTTTGTTTACCGAGTTTGAGGTTTGCTGTATCATTATTATTCACACCTTACAGATGTTGATCTACCTTAAAGTTTGCTTTGATTGTTCAGTATTTATTTACCGTTGCGCACACTTTGTAACATTTTATTTATCAAGTTTAAGAGTCTCTTTAACACTTATGTTTATTTTATTAGAAATAAAGATATTTATCAGATATTTTCATTACATATTTTGGTTTTTGATTATTAAAACTTTTTGCCTTAGTTATGTTGGTAAATTAAAATAAAGTGGTTAAAAAATTCCTAATATTCCTAAATGTATTAAAAAAAAAAACATTCAATTATTTTCGACATCGAATGATATGAAACATGATATTGTGATAATTTTTTTTTTTGCAATATCACCTAGCCCTACAATTAGGGACAGCTTTACAAAATGAAAGCAAGAGTTGAATCCCAGCAGTATGAAATGGTTAAACGAGATAATATTTTCAACTGGCTAATTGGTAGTGGATGTTTGGTTATCTTGGGCAGATACAAAAAAGTGTAAAAGGATGAAAATAATAGTAAAGAAAAAATAATTAATACAATTGTCACCAAATATACTTGGGAGGCCGTTAATATACTTGGGTGGCCCGCCCAAGTAAAGTCTATGTGTGGGAAACTCTGGTAAAAATTTACTGAGAGGTGCAGGTTTATTAGTGTTTATGTGACAGCACAGTAGCACTATCGGAAGCAGCAGGAACAAGTACACTAAATGTCCTGTCAACGCATTATTTGAGTGGATTTGCTTTTCCAGTTAGCGTGGTTCATGCAAAGCTAATATTGAGCTATTTGAATTTTGTATGTGAGTGCTCTGCTGCTCTTTTCTTTGGTCAACATAGCAACAAACCACCCTTCTGCAAAAGCCATTGAAATGAATGGGTTTCATAGCGCAGTACATTCTGCATCCTGTCTTGTTATACATTCTATGGCCCTGCTGGGCTTTTTGGCACAGCATAGCCTTTTGTTTGGCCTCATGTTTTTGCAAATTTTTCTCTTTTGGGGGAAACCAAAGATGCCATGTAGTTCATCCCTACTTTCCACATTGGTTCACATTAGGAAGTCACATGTAGCAGATGCATTCTTTAGACAAGATTTTTTATTGTGAAATTTTTTAATAATTTTGGGAAAAGATGTTTCTTGCAGTTTATTTTTTTCTGCAGTTGTCCACTGTGCCTTTTTGTAATCCGGCTCAGAATTATTAATATCAAGAATGACCCCCTATGAGGTTATTCGCTTCCAAATTCCAAAGAGTTATTGGTATTGGCCAAAATTCCCATGTCAGTCCATCTCTTATATGTAATAGTATCTCGTACTGCTATTTTTCATCAGTTTGTGCAGGTTTAGCATCAGTGTTTGCTATAAAAACATAATCACTGATAACAATTAGCTTCCTTTGAGATTTTGTTGACCAATCCACCCTTGACCCAGAAAGGCACCTTTGACGCTAATAATTCAGTAACGTAGTAGTGTTAATGTGAAGTTAACCATTATATCATCATCAAGCCTGTCAGCAAATCACAAACCTAAATCGTGACAAAGATGTAGCTTATAAATCGAACAGTCTGCTTTTTTTTATAATGGGCCAAAGGTTGACAGTTTTATCTCATGTGCCATTATCGGTCACAGTTGCAATTTAAAAGCAAACAAAATCTTCTTATCGTAATCTCTAACGCTGATGCACTCAAATCAGAACAATGAATGAGTCTGTGTGAAGCGTGGCTCTGGCTGTAGCTTTAGTAAGTGATTTTGGCAGGTGGTGAAATGATGTAACTCTACTGAAGCGCTCCAGCGAGATCATGTTCCAGCAGACCTTTAGGCAGAGTTTGTCCCACATGCACCAGGAACAGCCCATCCTGAGGGCTCTGTATGCGTATCAAAGACACCAGCAGCAAAATCTGGACGCATCTATAATTTCTGTCACTAAAGAAGATATTCCTCCTTCCTCTCAAACGGGTCTCCACAGACCTTGAATATGTTACTCATTAGTCATTTGTGCTGTCTGAGTTGCGATATAGTGAGTTCCTGGAAAAGCTGTCAGTGCACTCGGTTCACATGCAGATGACGGATAGCGCTGTATTTGGCTTGAGTTGGTTAAACCAATCTGGTATTGATTATTGGCTTTCTCTGATCTCCAGTGCTGATAATAATAGTCATTTATTTGCCCACTCAGTTTTATCCACTGTGGGCTGTCACTGGTTTTATAGATGCTGTAGGTATGCAAGAACTTTTCTCTCTCTCTCTTTTTTTTTAAATGAGAACACCCGATAAAGTAATTGAATTGTGTGGTATACACATGTGGGACCTTCCATAAGTGTAGGAGAATTGATGTTTTATGATAAATTCATAATAAAAATGTATATGTTTGGACTTTTGTTTGGAAAAAAAATTCTCTTATGAACTTTATTCAGTTTTCAGGTAATATTTTTACTATATATATATATATATATATATATATATATATATATATATATATATATATATATATATATATATATATATATATATATATATATATATACACACATACACACACACACAGTGCTCAGCATATATGAATTCACCCCATTTTGAAAATTAATATTTTTTATTAAATATAAATATAAATTAATCTGTATTGGTGCATTTAAACAAAACCGATTTATTAAACATACATATTAATTAAAATATTTTAGTCACAGAACATCTTTAGAAGTGGAAAGATAATACATTTTAATTCATGAAAACAGCTCTCGTGGCTGTGCATGCACGTTCAGTTGCGAAGCCAAGCAAAAGTAGTCTTAATTAAAAAGGTAATGCAAAAACGCATACAAATAACGGCAACTTTAGAAAGCGAAAGCAAATCCCCAAATCGCATATGTTTTTAGGAGATTTAGAAACCTGGGCCAGATGCATTTGTATGTGCCAAAAAGGTGCATCTTTGTGGGTCTGCAGAGCAGACTGAACGAGCATTAGCCTCTGAAACGGGTTAACGAGAGAAAATTTGTTGCTGATTAATTGATCATGGATATTTGGTTAATGGAAGATTACTAAAAAGTAAAAGGATGATAATAATAGTTAAAAAGTCACCAAATATAATTTGGGCAGCCGATAATATACGTGGGCACCTAAGTAAAGTCTATGGGTGCACTTACACTATGCTATCCAAACTGTGCCCAGGCCCGTTTCCTGAATCGTTTGAGAAGTGTGAGTGCTCTGAATCAGGCTCAGGCACAGTTCAGTTGGCTGGCTAGGCATGGGCTGGTATAAGATTCTGACGGTATGATAACCTTGGATAAAAATATCACGGTATTGCGATTACTGCTCTAAAATATCTTCTTTTTAAATGTCTGTGTAGAAAACAAAAACTTTTTTTCACCTTTAAACACAATATATTTTATTTTGTGAAAGATTTAAGATATTTTCGAGCAGTAAACATGTCAGGCTAAAAAAATTCAAATCAGTCATTGACTTCTGTCTTCATTTGTTTCAAAAACATTGATTTCTTTACAATTTAAAACGACATATTTGGAGATCTTTTCTGCTGGAGATACTGTTGACCTAAAAAAACAAAAAAAATGTAAATAAAAAATCTTACACATACCTTAGGAACGGTATAACAGAAAATTTTGGTGGTTTTAAAACCTTGACTTTTCCAAACCATGGTATACCTTGAAAACTGTTATCGCCCCATGCCTGTGGCCTGCCCTGGGCCGGTTTGGAAGAGGTGTGCCAGAGCGCGCTTGTAGTGTGAGTGCAAAACAAAAGACGCGACGCGACTTTTGAAGAAATGTTTCATATGGATTTATTAATCATTCTTACTGTTCAATGAACGCAAACTGTTGTAGCTTATTAAAGACGCAAACTCCTCATTGCACTGCTACACCTTCATCAAAACTCCTAATACCTGCAGCAAGAGGACTTTATGATTGTTTATGAGTGTCAAAAGTGGCTGATATTTTCAGCGAATTATTTGACTGTGTGTCACTGCATATCAAACGACTAAAACGAAATAACTAAAGAAATGTTCACTGTGCTGAGCGAGAGCGCTTCTTAAACTGAACAGCGCAACATCGAAGATGTAAGTGTGCTCAGGCTTGATTGCAATGTGAGTGCAGGCCGTCGGGGGAGACGGGAGGGGGCTCAAGCGTGCTTCGGTCTGGTTCAAAGCAACTGTACATAGTGTGAGTACGCCCCATGTGTGGGAAGAACTGATATATATATATACACATCAAATCGTTTTAGCTTTTTCATTGCCGGAAGTTTGAATTGCTTTTAACATATTTATTAAAATGAACATTAGCTACTTTATTGTGTGATATATGTTGTAGGCAGGTTTCGTGAGATTCATGCCTTGCAGTTCTGTTGCAATCCTTGTTTTCCCCCACTTAGCTTATAAAGCATGTGTCCTTAAACATTCATGTCAATGTCTCACCTTTGGTCCTGCATAGTGTTATATGCAGTGACTCATACTACAAAAACGACGTAGGCTGTAGGGTGGGCTACAACTCTTTTTACTCATATTTTACTTTTGTGGCTGCAGGCGATCAGGCCACATTTAGTGCCACACAATAACAGAAGCAAATGGGTTCATTAAACATCCTCAGCACATCTGTGTGTGTGTGTGTGCGCTACAACACGTGAAACCAGCCCTCAGGATCATTCACTTTCAGGATGCCAACATCATTTCCCACATAGAGTCAAAATCAGCATGCTCATGACTTGCTAATTTTAGTGACAGTACATTTACAATAATTAATAGCCACAGAGTGCATAACATAGACATGCTAAATAGCCTTTAGATAGTTTTCTATAAACACATGCAGGAATGCACAATATTGGATTTGTACAGCTTTTATTCGTTTATAAGCTGTACACTGTACAAAGAGATTCATTTACTTTAACTAAAACGAGTGATTAAGATCGATTAAACTGATTAATAAATCCTCTAAGTTACAATGAATTTACTCACTTTTTAAAAATAATGTCAACTTGTTTAACTACGTTTCCATCCACCTATTTTATGCACATTTAGGATATGTGCATGAAAAAAACACATAAATCGGATAAAACGCACAGAAAAAAAACGGTTGATGGAAACACCAAGATGCGCATGTTTTAAAAATGCGCATAAAAAACGTATCCGCATAACTGAGTATGATAAACTTTGTATTCGATAAGAAAAGATGCGCATGAACTACCATGGAAACACTTTTACCGAACAAATTCCAGTATGCGCAATAAAAAAGGTCATGTGATTTTGTTATAAGAAATTATGCGATGATAAAAATGTGTGTGAATGAATAAACCATCCGGCTGACCACATTGTAAAACATCTGAAATGGTGTTTTGGTCATTCTAAAACGGCGTAACCGTTTCAGTTTTAGTGTTATTATATTACTAATGACCTCCAGAACTGTGAAGAGAGTCAAGAGTGCATTTCACGCCTTTAAACGCCACCACGTGTTCATTGTATGTCGGCATATTGTCTTCTGAGGCACAAGTACATTATTAAATAAAGAAAAGATTCACACATCTTCTCCTACCGCAGCAAATTCCATTTTTACTGTTGATATTTGGCACAAGTTAATGGGACTTAATGATTTTGTTCTCTTTGACTCGTTGGATGGAAACGAGTCTTATATTTAATATTCCAGTTTTCCAGTTTTGCTACTTTTATGGAAATGGGATTACTCGCTTTAAGTAACTAATCATGTTTTTACATTGTAGCTTCTAACCATAAAATCAAATCAGGCTCATGATTATTATTAATATGACACAATTAATGCTTAATTCCTAAATAAAACTAGCCTCATATTTAGTATATTACTTAAATTTTTATTAGTGTAATACCACTCTAATCATTTTGCTTGCACTCCCAGTAGACAGTGAAGGTAGTACAGTCTAGGGCTGTGCGATTAACTGAAATCGAATAGCAATCTCCATTTAAAATGTTGTGATTAGCTAATCGCAAGAGGCTGCGATATGTAATATTATATTATTGAACTTCCCTCACCCAAAGCAAATGCGTGACTGCTGTCTGTGTGTGACGGTCTTACTAGCCAATTTAGTGAGCACACTTTCGTTCTGCCCAATCAGAATTGCGCAACCGAACTATGTGGAACACCCACAATAAAACAACAAACAGGGAAGCGCGAACGAGTGGGATGATGGCGTCTGCCGCTTCAGAAGCATTAAGAGACTAATTAATATGAAAGAAAAACAGCACATCGGTAATATTGGAATATCTTGGATTCAAAGTCACAGACACCAAACAAAACAAGCTAATTTGTAATAGCTGTCGCAGAATTGTTGCCACAGCATGAGGAAATACAACAACCAGAACCTAAAAAAAGTGTCTTGCTAAAAAGTTAACTGAAAGTATTGCCAGTGACACTCAATTTAGTAACAAGCAACAGCAAAGTACAATTTCATAGTTGTTTGCTAATATAAGTTAATATCTTTTAAGTGTTTTTTTTAACTAACACTAGAAGCTACAATACAGATTATTGAGCTGCAGCTTGACTACAAAATTAAACCGCAAATCAAATCGAAATCGCAATATTCTGTCAAAAAAAAAAAATCGCAATTAGATATTTTCCCCAAATCACACAGCCCTAGTACAGACTCATAATCAACACAGTCTTATTGACAAGGCATATTGGCATTAGCCATTTATCCAGCTTTCCAATAATATCGCGCATCTCTAAACACAAGTCACATGTTGTCGTTTTAAATGACAGACTTCTCCAAGTGCCAGAGGAGGGGAAAAACTGTTATGCAATCCTCACGGCCCTCCAGACATCCAGGCCGTTTAGATCTTGTCCTCATGTTACCCTCCCATTCTTGTTGCCCTCCTGCGAAGTCTTGCAGTGCGTCGCCTCCCACCTGCGCGCCAAAGATAAATTGGTGATACGAGTGTCATCGTTTCATTACAAAAATGTGCTGAACAGCCACCTCTGACAGAAAAAGTGACAGCCAAGCTCACCCAGAAGCAATGTCACAACGTATGCAGATAACCTTCTCTGTCTCTGATATGTCCTTCCATTACATCACCCACAAAACTTTACTGTTTTCCAAAGTTGCCATGTGGTGTGCGCTACAAGCTGTTGGGGATGAAGATTTAACACGCTGCCTGCGAATCCTTTGGGGATTTAACGTTTCTTTAAAAATTAAGCTGTGGAAATATCTGTTGAAAGGAGGCGTAAGAAAGTGGTTTATGGTCTCAAGTTTGTATGCAGGCTGCATGTATGTAAATGGCGTCTGATCCACCTTAACCTTCATTATTGATGAGTGCGAGTGCGTAACTGTCATGCAAAAAAACAGTGCGCACAATGCAAAAATCTCAGCTGACATCAACCTAGATTTCAGTATGCAAATATTATTGATTTATTTTGACTTGCTCACGCTGCATGTGAGTGAAATAAAATCAACTTTTAAGAGTTTTACATTTGCATGTTCACCTTAAATTTTAATTCAAATTTTCAGAGCGTTTGTCATTTGCATCTGAACTTACTGCACACATTATTTATTACAATTTCAAATAAGGCACAAATGATGTAGGAAATACTGTTGGCTATTAAAGATCTATATGTGAGAGTGTTTTGTCCTCAGAGTTGCAGAATGACTTTGATCCAAGTTTTGTTGGAGCAGAACCAGGAAGGTTTAATGATCCCTCAGCATCAGTTATACAGTTTTACGCTTTACAGGAGGGTTTGGAAGTGAAAATAGGGACTTTAAATGACAGCTGCTGAGAGAAACGCTACAATGTAAAAGTCCCAAAAGAATGAAGCGTTCAATCATATATCAAAGTTTAAAATGTAAATCAACGATTTTAAGTTTATCCGGGTTACAATTTTATGTAGATTAGTTTAATGTAAGTAATTTTTTTATATATTTTTTAAAGGCCATATCGCCCAGCCCTAATTTTTAGGGTAATGACTGTTAATGACTGCTTTGAATGGAAATATAACATGGCAATATGACGTCTAAAATGAGAACTCTGAGAATTCCAGTAATTATAGAATTTTGGAAGTTCCTGTGTTAATAAAATAACACTACATAACCTATGGCGGATGTATACTTACTTGTCCGCAGCCAGTGGGATCTATTGACCTGCTTCTAGGACACTTCACACCAAAGAGAATCCATTTATGGGCCTGATGTGTCTTATCCAACCCCCCCACCCCCCATCCGACCATGTTCAGACTCTGATGGATTCAGAGCCCAAAGTAGGTCAGGTGAGGTGACGCGTTAATCTCGCCGGTCCAATTTGATTTTATTTTTCGCCCTTCGCAGAGTAGGTTGCATCACAAGCAGTTTAGAGCAGCATCTGTCTTAATGCCTTGTGACAGAATTCGCTAGCGTGTGGCATTCAATAAGCAACGGTCATTGTTCCTGCCGGATTGATTGGGCTGCTTTGCCTTTGAACTCGACCTGATTGTTGGATGCTGACGGAGGGATGTGAGCCATATGCTGATTTCTCCAAAAGCGTCTGCTGGAAATGGTGTTGACATAATTGCCTTGAAAAGAGAAAGAAAAACGGCACTATTGTCTGGATGAGGGGTGGCAGGAGCATGTCTGAGCACTGTTACAGGCTGTTACTTTGTTTAACAAGAAGCTTGAGGGTTTTACATTTTCGGAGGAAGACTGTAGTTGATAGTCAGGAGTGTGCAATAATAAATAAATGTATTTCCTGATTTGCTTATTCGATAGAGCAACAATATATTTATGTGCTTTGTTCTGCTATGACCACTGGTTGTTTAGCCTGTCATTGAGTGTATTTATTTATAAATGTGTGTGAATATATATTTATTAAGTTTTTATATAAATTTATTTATTAACTAATATTTTTAACTATATTTTATATGGGTAATTTACAAATTATATGTTATATTTTAGTAGAAATAATAGAGATTGCTTGGTTTACTAAACAAGCTCTTCTAATTGGATTTACATTGTAAACCTTGAATAAAAGTTAAAAAGTGACTGTTTTTTAGTTTTTAGTCACTATGCTCCCAAAATTATTCTCTTTAAATCTGCAGATTGTATTATTATTATCTTTTTTTTTTTTTTTTTTTTTTTTACAAAATTCTATGCAGAGATGGCCTTGCTTATAATGCCTAAACACAAAACTAGAACTGCCAGTAGGTGGCAACAAGTCCCTGTCTTAACATGTAATTCATTGAATCATTAACTTAAATGATTTGTTCAGAATGGCTGATTTATTTCATTCATTAGAAACGAAGCAGGTGAATGGATCACTGAATCTTTGGCTCACTTGATTCATTGAAAAAAAGATTATTTCTATTGTAAACCTCGAATAAAAGTTGAATCACTGTGCTCTCAAATAAATCTGCAGATTTTATTATTACTATTACTATACAAAATTTCATGCAGAAATAACAATAAATATCTGCAGTTTCTGTCTGGCCCTGCTTATAATGCATAAATAAATACTAAACTAAAACTGCCAGTAGGTGGCAACAACTCCCTGTCTTAATGTGTAATTCACTGAATCATTAACTTAAATGATTCATTCAGAATGGCTGATTCAATTCATTCATTAGAAATGAAGCAGGTGAATGGATCACTGGATCATTGGCTTATTTCTTTTGTAAACCTTGAATAATTATTCACATAGAACGTGACTGTGCTCCATTAGACAGATAGCAAACATTTAAAATAAAGTTCCAAGGCGTTTCATATTAATTATACTTTACTGTAAAACAGAAAATATAAAAAAAAATACATGTGTATAGTACACATTACAAGAAAACATAAAATGCAATTATTTAGTTTGATTCTGCTCTAATTCTTCACAGTTCTCCTTCAATAAGTGTTCGTTTTAACATCAAAGATAGTCAAGTAGCTTTTACTTTCAAAGCTTCATTACAGTGTGATTAACATCATAAATTACACGGTCAAATGTTTTCCAGAACTAAATTGCTGAAAGATCGCATTTCTAAGTCGTGCTGCGTCCTCTTTCACTTTCTTTTGTTTCTGAACATATCCGGACATCCACACTTCCACTTAGCAATCATGGTTTCAAAATAAAAGTCCCAAAATAAACAATTCACAATAATCCAAATTAAATAATGAAATAATATACAAAAAAAGTACCATTTTCATTTCTATGGGCAGCACAATAAAATTATTTTTTATTTCAAGTTTTAATCACTGCGCTCTCAAAATTATTCTGCTTAAATCCGGAGATTTTATTATTATGATTATTTTTTTACAAAATTCTACACAGAAATAGCGATAAATATCTGTCTGGCCCTGCATATAATGCATTAATAAACACAAAACTAGAACTGCCAGTTGGTGGTAGCAAGTCCCTGTCTTAACGTGTAATTCATTGAATCATTAACTTAAATGATTTGTTCAAAATGACTGATTCATTTCATTCATTACAAATGAAGCAGGGGAATGGATCACTGAATCATTGGCTTACTTGATTAATTAAAAAAGAGATTATTTCTATTGTAAACCTCGAATGAAAGTTATTTTTTATTTCAAGTTTTAATCATTCTTAAAATCATTCTGCATAAATCTACAGATTTTATTCTTATAATCTTTACAAAATTCTACGCAGAATTTGATTCTGTCTGGCCCTGCTTATAATGCAGAAATAAATACAAAACTAAAACTGCCAGTAGGTGGCAGCAAGTTTAATGTGTAATTCATTGAATCATTAACTTTAATAATTCTTTAAGAATGGCTGATTCATTTCACTCAGTAGAAATGAAGCAGGTGAATGAATGGCTCACTAGATTCGTTCAAAAAGAGATTAATTCAGGAACGAAATAAACCAGTGTTCCTCTGTGACAATTGTTCTGCTCCACTTTGTTTAGATCTAATTTAGTTGAGATTTTTGTTAATTGCTGTAACCTTTAATAATATCAGATTGTACATTGTTAAAAGTATTCAAAGGTACTGCTAGGAAATATCAACAAAAATATTAGGTGAAATGTTAATGGTGTTAGTATTCACTGCTGACATTTGCTTTATATGATTCCCTTTAAGCGTAGTGTGGTGCTTAGAAAACATTGCTCTGTTTGTTTGCTCAGCCTGACACTGCAGCTTTGGCTCAAGCAGTAATGTTCATTTTCAGCAGGACTACCTCTTGATACCGTTCCCCTCCACATCTGCTTAAATGTGCTTGTATGCATTTTAAAAGCAATAATTTACACTACGCACAAAAAAGTCTGCGCCGAGCTGTTTATCTCTCTGTAATATCGCTCGAAAAGCAGGTCAGACATAATCCTCACAATTCACGGCACTCTTGAGACTGATTTCGAAAGCTCAGACTTTTGGGATATTTTCTTTTGTGCTTAATTGGTGGAAGAGGAACACTGACTGTGAAGGGTGTCTTGAGGAATTTGCGTCCAACGGTCAGTGTTACACAAGAACACAAGCTCTCCAGGCTTCTCATTGTTCACTGAGGCCCTCAGAGGTTTGAGAGGATCAAGTTCGCTGTTGTCAAGGGAGTCGTGTGAAAAGCTCAGAGCTCCACTGCCAAACACGCACTTACATACACATGCACACGCACACACAAACACATCGAAAGGTGTAATCAGCCTCTTCTGTACGGTTAAAAGTGTGTAGGTTTTCAATGCTGAAAGACTTTCTCCTCCCAGTTGAATGAGCCGACTGTAAGTAAGCCATCTGTGTGTTGACTTACTGAAGAGTGTAAACATTGTGGCTCTGTGGCGCTTTCAAAATATTGCTCTGTTTGCATCATCAGCCTGATGTGTTAGTCTTTAGTCTCGGATCATCTGACAAAGTTGGTTCAGGTTAAAATGCCATGTGGTCTGGTTGTCTTTGTTATATATTTTACTTCATAAATTCATGGTAACGCTTTAAATTATTGTCTATGTATTTACTAATATGAACAATACATTCAGTATTCAGCATTTATTCCTCTTTGTTAATGTTAGCTAATGAAAATAAAGTTGTTCATTGTTAACGAATGTTGCAGGGCTGTATGGAATATTTGATTCTGATTGGTCAGGCATGGGATTCCAAGGTATGTTATTCCTAGTTAACAACCGTAGAAAGTAATAGCACAGGCTCATCTGGGTACTTTGATTTTTCTCTGCCATCAGTGAATAGGTTCATGAGTATGTTCACCTAAAATGTTCTCATCCATATTAAAGTGTGTCAAGTAATCGGTGTGACCCATGTCACCTGACTTGCACGTAGTCGTGCTTTTACACATCTATGCTCTGCAATAACACTTCTGAAACGCTAGCTGGCAGTAGATTTTTATATTCCTCTGTGTCGAGTTTCTTTGCGGGTGTTTTGTTTTTCTGATCACTACAAGTAGCTAAAACTCGCACATTCAGAGGCGAGAACCGGCGGACGTACAACAACTTTAATTAGAAGGTAAACACAAGGCAAAAGTTTCCATTTGGAGCTCCTTCATGGTTCTCCATCGGGTTCGTGGCTTTCTGCACCACCCACCCTCGTAACTTCTACCAAGCTGACCGATCACAGAACTTGCGCTGTGCGTCATTGCGACGTGTGGTTACGTTTTTTTGAGAGGTGTGCATCGGCGAGGGCTCTGCGAAGGCTGCACCGAACCATACACTTGCGCTTGACGCAGAAGTATAAGTTAGTCTTAAATTTATTGGTTTCATCTTGTGACAGAAAAATAGAGGTTAGTGTATGTTCCGTTCAGCCATTTTTGTTTCTGTTAGCTTAGCATTTAATTAAAGTTTAAAACTATTATGGCTCTGAACAATGTTTTTTGGTAGTAGCCATGCAATAAGCGGAATAAAGTCCCATTATTTTATTTTTTACATATTTCGCAAACTAAAGCCCTCTGCTTTGCGTCAGCCTGTATTTAGGCTTGTCACGATATCTTTTTTTTTATTGTACAATGTATTGCGCCAAAATATATTGGGATAAATGATATTATTGTCATTTTAAAACTATTTCATGCCACTCATTATATAATGTCAGAATTACAATATAAAATCACAATGCAAGTACACTTTTCCAAAGAACACACAGCATTTTATTCTTAAGAAGATTTCATTTAATTATACTCATTTTAACTATTTAATAATTAGGCATTGGAATCAGAATGTGATGACGCATATCCTAAATTCATTCATTTATTCTCTTTTCGGCTTAGTCTCTTTAATAATCTGGGGTTGCCACAGCAGAATGAACCGCCGCATATCCTATATAAATAATAATAAATGCTAACAAAAAAACGCAAGGTAAAAGGCAACAGAGGCTGCGATATCTGCTTCCAGATTTATTTTCAGTTGTCAGACACCCACATGAAAATATACTATAGTAATTTATAGTAACAACTATAGTGTTTTATTACCATACTGACACCTCCAATAGAGACGTCCACCAAATGTTGCACAATCGCCAAAAATGTTGCTAGAATTGTTTTATGTATGGGCAATATATATATATATATATATATATATATATATATATATATATATATATATCACCAAAAATGATTGAGGTCATGTCCATGTGTTGCGCGATAAGTCGATATATTGATTATTGTGACGGGCCTAGCTGTATTCTGCAATAACAACCACCTGGATGTGCTTTATCCCTTACTTAACAAGCACAACTTTGGATTTTAATAATGCATCAGTAAAGTAATGAATCTTAGTTGTCTCTTTCTTTTCTATTTACAGATTTATAAACCTTTCTCATTAAAATCAATCAATTTTTGAGGTATATTATATTTTTTCGATTGCACATTTTAAGCGACTAAAACTCACAGCACTAACAAAGGAGTTTGTGTGAGTCAGTTAATGTGAACAATCTTCTCTGAAGCACTGAAAACACATTACAAACTACTCACAGTGCTGTACATTAAATTACATATTTATCATTACAATACAGTCTTTTTGATTTAAAAATAACACTGGACCATATCGCATTCTCATTTTTAGTTAGAATGAAGTACAAACACTGATACTATTTTTAAAACAAGAATCGTTACACCTTTTCTATTTATTGCAACGTGTGCCTAATCACAGTCTTGAGCAGCAGGCAAATGGCTAGATTTGTAAACCCTCCTTCTGGCCTCTTTTGACATAATCCCTATGAAGTGGCCTGTTATCAGTTTGTAACCCGATAGTCATCCGTCACACCTTTCACCCAAACCAGTTAAATAGCATTTCCTGTCAGACTTCCCCCTTCAGCCTTGAATAACACAGTACAAACTCCCTCACCCCGTGTGCGTGCCTTCATTCCACTGTTATGCAACTCACACCGCCTTTGATTACACAATGAAGATTACTCTACACACCAAGCATCCTCAAGTGCACCAAAATGTCGTCCAAGCCAGAGGACGCATCATGATATTTGCATTCCCGATGGCGATTTACGAGGCGCAGATGGCGATATATCTCACGGCGGTCCCTGTTTGCCGTGACCCGCTTCGATAAAAGCTCTTTCTGTGTCACATCTATGAGGGAATTTCCCCACCCGTGGTTTCTTTACTTGAACTAATGTTGCTGACTGTAAATGCCTGGAGTTCCCTGCTCTGTTTTACAGGCTTGGTGGTCCTGAAGAGCGGGACTGATTTATTGGTCCTCCTTGGTATCGACTCAGCCGCTCGATAATATAGATGAGCACTCTGCACTGTTGCAGGGATTTAATTTGGCTATGCTGTGAGATAAAACGCATCGATCCGGTGGCACCGTTCTGCCTGATTTGATTGGACGCTGCAGTGGCTCTGTTATCTGATTGGCTCTGATGCTGCCTTTTGATGATGTGCTCCTATTTGCATGCTTTTGCATAATTTATGAAGGGAATGCAAGACGGCCGGCTCCAATGTTTGAGGCTAAATGTTAGTCAAAAACGAGCTTTAGGAGAGAGCAGGTAGGTGTTACATCACATGGTGGCACAGTTTAGAAATAGAACAAAACCTCACCTCTCAAAAACAAGCGAGAACTGAGGAGACGGCAAGCTATCCTTCTCGCAAACAAACCACATCCTTTGACTGCAACAGGGAAACACTTTCCACTTCACTTCTCTATATAAATGAGGATGTGATCTGGAGTGGCAGACACAGAGGTCGCCAGGAAATGGGTCACTTTTTTTAGAATTAGCCCACTTGTGGTTACGCAGCATTTCGATGTGGAACTGAAAATATGTTTGTGCTTGGTGATGCTGTTTTTTGGAAGAAGTCCGAATGCTGAGCAGATATAGTAATATAGAGCATGTTACATGAATAAACCACCTTAAAGTTGACCAGTTTCTTGTGAATAATATATGGTTTGTTCATAATAAAGCAAACAATTGACCAAATCTAGGTTCAATTTTACAGGATTGGATCACACAAATATGAAAATTCTGTTAGTAATTATTGTACAGTTGTTCATGTTCTGAACAGAAAGTTGTTTTATGCCCCATTACTACAGAATAGTACAGTTTGGTATGGTACGATACGGTACAAATCACCTTTATCAGGCTTGTGTCTCCACTGCCAAATGGTACCCTTTTGGTGGGCATGGTGTAGGACCGAAAAAAAGTCGATGTCATTCTCGCTCGAGGAAATGTCTAAGTAAAGCTATACAGGTCGTTTACATATACAAAACGGATGCTTTATACACATAAACATGCCTACTTGTGTATAAATGTTAATAACTAACCTTTCTATGAACATGATTTGATTATAACTGCAGATAATGCAAAATAGTTCTTTAACGTTTTCGATTATACATAAAAACATATATGAAAACATACAGTACTTTTAGACGCCTCGTAAACAACAACAGGACACACGGCAGATTATGTTTGTCTTAAATGGTTTTGTGGCTGTTCATCAAGACGAAGACCAGGTTTGTTTGAGCTCGGGTCGACCATGGCTTGTTATTATATGTATATATTATTACGATGTAATATCTCGGCTGTGTATTTAAAAAAGGCGCTTCCTTTGTTTTCATTCTCCTGGCTTGTGCACGCGCTAGTGACGTTTTTCTGTAAACCAACATCGTTCAGCTGCATGTCTAGCTCTGCCTTCTGGTACCCTTTTGTTGTGCTTGGTACCCTTTGGAAAGGGTACCCAAAACATGGTATGGTATGGTTTGCTTTTTGATACCTTTTGACAATGGAAATAAACCGAACTGTACTGTACACTCAGTGAAAACAGTCCACTAGATGAAATCCAAGAGCTCACTCATTCACCGTAGACCGTAACCAAGGCATTCAAAGTTCATAAAAAGCAAACAAACAATTGTCAAAACATTCCATGTGACTTTCCGTGTAATTATACAAAGCTCCTAGAACATTTTTCTGTACCAATAAAACTTGTCTCCTTGCTTCAACCATGTCTAGCCCGAGTATTTGTTTACTACAGGCAAATATATACTTGTGCATTGTGCTGCTTACCCTAATGGCAATACGCTATATTGCTTATAGTAAACGTAAACCCTGACGATCTGACGAGGAAAGGAAAACATTGGCGAACAAAATTGTTTTGTTTTTGGAGCGCACAAGTATTCTTAGAGCTCCCTATGATTACAGTTGAACCACTGAAGTATGATGGAATGTTTTGACAGTGTTTTTGGTTCCTTTTCTGAACCCTTGCTGGGTCAGTGTTAGAGAGCTCCTGGATTTCATCTAAAATATCTTAATTTGTGACATCTTAAGATGAACGACGGTCCCCGACAGTCTGTATGAATTTGGGTTTTTAGATAAAATCCTTTACCTTAAAGCTAAAAATATAAAGTGCATCTTGTTTTAGCAGCTGTAAGTATTTTGTAATGTTACATTTTAATTAATGTATTGTTACAACTAATAAAATATAATTGCTGTATTGTTAAACGTTTCAGTGATTTTTAAAAATCTGTTTAATTTATATAATGCTAAATAAAAATATCTTATTTTAGGTAAACCATTAAAAGGGCTTTCATACATCTAAACAATGCATTTATTGTAGCTTTGCTGCCTTTTTGTACAGAAAAAATGAGTCCTGCTGTATTTTGTATCTGAGAAATTAAGTGTTTTACATGTTTTGCCATGATTTTCTACTGCTAAGTCAGACATCTTGAAATAAGTTAATAAGTTGGCTAAATATAGAGCATGCTATTTGAAGAAATTCAGCACATAAACAGAACAGTGTCCTTGGGAATGAAATGTGTTAATTGTTCCCTTTATATCAAAATAAAGTGAACAGTTTAACCATGTAAAAAAGCAGTGTCAAATCTAGGTCAGTTTTAATTTCACCTAAACCCTCCTCTGCTAAAAACGTAAATGCATCTCAAAGTGTGAACTGACATTTTGGCAGCTCTGTGAGGCCAGTCACATTGAATCTGAGTCACAAACTCAAGTAAACACAAGTATTTTGTAGTAACCCTCATGTAAACATTTTCAGTGGCAGATGCTTTTTTTTTGTTGTTGTTCTGCAGTTCAGTTTGGTGCAACAGCGCCCCCATAGTATAATGGACACTTTTGGAACTACAACTTGTTATTCAGCCATGCAGGGCTGTGAAGCCCTTGGTAACCTCTGGCAGCACACTACACACTCAGGTTCCTGCTGACAAAGAGAGCTTTTACCCCCTTATTGCACTGTAAAAAAAAAGAGGCTTTTTATACACACTCAGAGTCCCCTGAGTGGAAAGCAGAAAGCCTGGCAATATCCATACCTCTTCTGTTGACGCTTTTAGTGTCATTCCCTTTCTGAGATTGTTTTTGTCCTCTTTTTCTCTCAGGCTAGTGTCCTGTGTGCTGACCTCATGGTGTAAGCAAGTGTGAAGATGAGTATTAGCAGCGATGAGGTCAACTTCCTGGTGTATAGATACCTGCAGGAGTCAGGTAGGTGGCGCTATCACACAAATCACCACCATTTTACAAAAAAAGTCTCTCCTTAAAATTAAATATTAACACTAATAATAATAATAATAATAATAATAATAACCCTTAAGTGGTTCTAAACCTTAACGAGTTTCTGTTTAACATAAAAGAAGATATTTAGAAGAATGTTGGCTTACATACGAGGAAAACATAATATTGAAATCAGTAGCTATGTATATATACTTCAGAATATCACATTAAAAATATTAATAATAAAAACTGTGTTGTAAAAACATTTAGTGAATAAATTCTTCAAAAATGTTATCTGATTTTGCCTCAACAGAGGACGCAATTGGAGAACTAGACTAACCAGTTAATCGTTGTCATCTCAAATGTTATTTTTATAATCCTGTAAGCATAATTTTGTATAATGACCAAACGTCAGACATTTTGCACTAAGTAAATGCGTAACTTTCTTCAACATTCTTCAAAACATCTTTTGTAGTGACCAACAGAACTCAATCACCAACTCAAATCATTTTGGAATATGAAAAGGTTATGTAAATACTGGTGAACTATCACATTAAGAATGATCAAGTGGTTGTTAATACTAAAAAAACCCACCAAAATGTTTTCATATCCGATTGACACCCATTCCTTTTGATTCACAAGCCCCCATCAGCATTGATTACAGTACAACTCTATGGCTGTTCACAGTCAGGGCGTTGTTTTAAAGGAGCACACATGATACGCTCTGTGGAGCTGTGAGCAGGAGAGAAAGTTGATCCAGCAAGCGTCACACTGAAGTGTTTATCATTCCCTCTGGCAGGGTTTTCCCACTCGGCCTTCACATTCGGCATTGAGAGCCACATCAGCCAGTCGAACATCAACGGCGCCCTGGTGCCCCCCTGCTGCCCTGATCTCCATCATTCAGAAGGGCCTGCAGTACGTGGAGGCTGAAGTCAGCATCAATGAGGTGACCGCGCAGCTTTATTTACAACATCATTTAGGGCATCTGAATTTAATTACTTCATTAAAATAGTTATGATTACTAATTATTTTATTGTTTATATTTTTATGCTGAATCTCACAACGTGCCTGGAGATTTTTTATTAAAATTCATAAAAAAATCGTTTTCAATTTTGAAAAGTAAATGAAAATATTTCAACATATAAAGTTTTTATTACATCTATTTTTTATTTTAGCACATTAAATAAAAATGAGAAATGTCCTTATAAGGTAGCTGATATACTATTACTATCATAAACTGGACAAATTTATATGTAATATTCACTTAGCCAACCTTAATCAAATCTGACATACAGTTGAAGTCAGAATTATTTGCTCTCCTGAATTATTAGCCCCCTGTATATTTTTCCCTTAATTTCTGTTTAATGAAAAGAAGATTTTTGGACACATTTCTAAACATAATAGTTTTAATAACTGATTTATTCTATCTTTGCCCTGATGACAGTACATAATATTATACTAGATATTTTTCAAGATACTAGTATTCAGCTTCAAGTGACATTTATAAAGCTTAACTATCTTAATTAGGCAAGTTATTGTAATTAGTAGGCCCATACGAAATCTGTGCGTGCTGAAATCTGCAGATTTTTAACCCATCATTATGTCTATGTGTTTGTGTAAATGTGTGTAAATTTATATTTATTCCATTAAAAAATAATTATTTAATTAATATTATTGTGTTTTATAATAATAGTAATATTAAAATGTTCATATGATTCATTTACAATGTAGTTTGTAAGCAATATTTTCTCTCTTTATGTAGATATATTATATGAGAGACTTGCTTTATTTACCAATTAGGTAGATCTAATTGGATTTGCATTGAAAACGTTAAATACAAGTTTAAAAAGTATTATTTATTATTGCATATGTGAGGTTTTTAGTTATGATACTTCTAAAATGATTCCGCATAAATCAACATATTCTTTACATAATTCTCTGCAGATATAGCAAAAAATGTTCGCAGATTCTGTCTGGCCCTAGTAATTAGTAATTGTTTAATAATGGTTTGTTCTGTAGATGATTGTAAAAAAAATTGCCTAAAGAGCTAGTTATATTGAGTATAGATAATAAAATACACAATTTTACTGATTTTATTATAACCAAAATAAAATATATTAAATATTGTAGGAAATACTGTGAAAATTTCCTTGCTCTGTTTATACATCATTTGGGAGAATTTGATAACTAATTCACAGGAGGGCTAATCATTTTAACTTTAACTGTAAATGTGACCCCTAAACGATAACTATTAGATTTTTGAATTATTTTATTATGGCTTCTAAATAGCGTTTAACTAATGTCTAATTAAAAGTATTAGTGTTAATAAGGCGATATGTTTTATTGTCATAATCCATAGTATAAAATTCTAATTCTGGGTCAAAGATAAAAAAGGGCTTTCAAGCATCTAATCTGTAACATTTTAAATAGATTTGATTTTTATTTTGTTTTGGGGTTTTCGTATTCATTGGAATTTTATTTTTAATTACTAATTAATTTACTATTATGACCATTTTAGCATTATTTACTGAAAGGTTTTGTACCAAATGTTATATATAATATTTGAGTAATGAACAAAAATATAATATATAATAAAATATTGTCAGGCATATTTATGTCAAGAATCATTTGATGACACTCACTCACTCACTCGTACTTTAAGGATAACAGTCAGGCCACAAAATAATAATTCATTATAATTTTAATTCTTTATACGTTACCAATGTCCTGCAAACCACGAAGTGTGACCCTTTTGTCTTCAATATTATTAAATATTATGAAAATATTTATTATTATGAAATATTACACAAAATGTTTATTAGATTTTTCTCCCCCACACAAATTATTTGAAAAATAAATTTCTTATATTAGCCTTTATTATAAATTTAATATGATGCAGACACCAAAACTTGGACGTCTCATTTGACCCTTTTGGTTGTGGTGAAGGAGAGATTTTCTTGAAATTCATCAGCATGTCTGACTCTTTGACTTCTGTCTGCAGGACGGCACTCTGTTCGATGGGCGGCCAATCGAATCTCTGTCATTGATTGACGCGGTGATGCCCGATGTGGTACAGACCCGGCAGCAGGCGTACAGAGACAAACTGGCCCAGCAGCAGGCCGCCGCAGCGCCATCAGCAACCAGCGCTAACATGCAGGGGAATGCCAAAAACGGAGAAAACACCGCAAACGGAGAGGAGAACGGTGCTCACGCCTTACCTAGTGAGTCAGCTCTATTCTGCTGTTTAACATTGTACACAACACTCTTCTTTTTTGCAGAAGTTGCATAATACTCTGACATCTACATCTTTCACGCACACAACTTAATCAGTGTTTGGTATAATTAGTAACAAAATCACTGTAATTTTTAATCTTACTTTGAATTTAATTTGACTTTTTTTAGGCTTATTATGGCATTTTTTAGGTCATTTAATTATATTTAATTATGCTTGTTTAAATACTTTACATAAATTCAACAGGTTTGTATAAATCAATGCAGATTAATGAATTGTACCTTTAATTTTAGTGTTTTGTTATACAAAAGTTGTATAAATGATAATAACTTAAGAAGACTATGTTTGTCAAACCAATTGCATATGATTGAGAAAAAAAATTGAGAATTTAGTTCATGACAATACATGGTATACTTTCAGATAACCACAGTTATTCTATATATATATATATATATATATATATATATATATATATATATATGTTATTCAGATATTTTGCATTATCCAATCCGACTACGGTAAATGCTCAAGAAACAATGAAATGTTATAAAATGTTAATATCTGTATGAAATATTGTGCCATTACATTACATATTTAATTGTTAGTTTAGTTTTAAAACCAAAGCTAAAAGGATTGAGTGTTTAATTTTTATTGGGATCTATGTAGAGTTTTAGTATTGTGTCAAGTTACTTACTGAGTAAGTTACTAATTTACTTTTCAGACAAAGTAATTTAAATACAGTGAGTAACAAATTATTTTTTAAACACCACAATTAATGATGCATATGACGTCTGCCTGTACAGATAACCATGCAGACATGATGGAGGTGGACGTGGATGTGGAGATCCCTCAGAATAAAGCCATGGTGCTCAGAGGTCACGAGTCAGAGGTCTTCATCTGCGCATGGAACCCCGTCAGTGACCTGCTCGCCTCTGGGTAAGCTAAACCAGGACATTTTTGGTTCCCATCAGCCTGTTCATGCACACTACATGTACACAGCAGGGATGCACTGATTCGATACCTGGATCGAATAAGAACCTTTTTAAATGGAGAACTCCAGGTTACACTTAAACATTTCTGTCAAGCTTTAATAGGGCTACAGAAGTTTGTTTTGGCACTGCAGCAACAAAAAATAGGAAACATTACAAACAAATCAGGATTGTTTGAGTATTGATTGACTTAGAAAATGATGCACTCCAATATGGTAATTACGCCTTTAACAATGTTCTTGTAATAATTCACTTCATGATGTCAGTGACACTGTAAATATAACATGGAGAGGGGTTCTATATATAATTAACTATTAGACTCTTTAATACTGGCGATGAAGTGGCGCAGTTGGTAGTGATGTCGCCTCACAGCAAGAAGGTCGCTGGTTCGAGCCTCGGCTGGGTCAGTTGCCGTTTCTGTGTGGAGTTTGCATGTTCTGCTCCGCTTTCCCCCACAGTCCAAAGACATGCAGTGCTGGTGAATTGGGTAGGCTAAACTGTCCGTAGTGTATGAGTGTGTGTGGATGTTTCCCAGAAATGGGTTGCGGCTGGAAAGGCATCCGCTGCGTAAAAACGTGCTGGATAAGTTGGCGGTTCATTCTGCTGTGGCGACCCCAGATTAATAAAGACTAAGCCAAAAAGAAAATGAATGAATGAATGAATTCTTTAATACTATAGATACCATAGGTCAAGACATTTCGTCACCTTGGATTTATAAGGTTCGATCTGCGTTCTGAGTGATTTTGAGATATTGAGCTTCAAAGTTTTTGCATTCCATATAGCAAACAGTATATGTGTAACATTTTTTTTTAAATAAAAAGTCTTAAAATGTAAACAACTTATAAAAAACATCCCATAATGTAAATAAGATGTCATTTAATAAGAATATGTTAATAACTCGATTTGTCCATAACATGTTTTTGTATTGCAAATTCCAAAATGTATCGTAGGCTTGAGTCGCTGATGGCAGGCTTTTGTCATTTTAGAGAAGGAGAGATGTTCCATGTGTGAATAAACTGTATGGGCTCTATTTTGATGATCCATGCGCAAAGTGCAAAGCGCAGGGCGCAAACGCATTAAGGGCATGTCAGAATCCACTTTTGCTAATATAAGGATGGAAAAATCTTATGGCGCATGGTCTAAAAGGGTTGAGCTTATTCTCTTAATGAGTTATAGGTGTGTTTTGAGAATAAACCAATTAGAGTTTCATCTCCCATTTCCTTTAAGAGTCAGTTGCGGCGTGCCATAGCGCATTTGCTATTTACATGATGGACTTTGTAAGTGTAAAAACTTAACCCTTCACTAGAGAGAAAACAGTAAAATAGAGCATCTACAGCGCGAGAATGAGAGATGAGCCTCCTCATTATTTACTTTCGCTTTCACTCTCGTGGATCGGGAAACATGTTGTACGCACAGACATCCATTAGCCTGTAAATAATTAATTTTGTTTGTTAAGCGCAAAGATTTGTTTCAAAATTATTTCTAAATTCTGTTCTAATCTCCAGAAAACGAATAAATGAACAATAATAACGAAGTGTGGTCAAACAACTGAGTTATATCCTAATACACATGCTATGCCCCATATGGTCTAAAACCTGACAGGTGGGTAAATCTAAGCTTGTTTTTAATAAAACAAATATAAATATGCATATAATAAATAATACTGCTAATAATAATAACATTATACAAAAGCAAATTGTTTTGAATGAACTGAAAAAGCCCCCCCCCCGAGATCAAGAAGGCATGGAAGTATGGTTTTTGTATTTATGTAGGCTAGAAAATAATATGTTTTGTAATATTTTAATCCTATATATTTATATCCTATATATATCCTTAATATTTTAATTCTTTTTCATATGTAAAGATATTTGTGTATTGTTGTACATTCTGTTTGTATTAAGCAATGTGTAAGCGAGGCGCATAACTAACGCGATCTGTACTGGACAATAGACCGGCTTTGTTCTGGTCCAGCAATGCGCCTCAACACGGCTCCTTTTTTTAGATCAGAACGCGTGTGGGCGCACATATGAGCGCAAATGCACTTGCTATTTAAACAGCGTGGCGCAAAACGTCAAAACGACTCTTGCGCAAAGCTGAAACTAGCAAACAACAATTGCGTCGCGCCTTGCACCACATTGCGCAGGTTGTATGATAGGGCCCTATATGTCAGCTAATACTTACTAACTTGAAATAGTGAAAATCTTCGACAATCTGAAAGTCTTAAATAGCCTAAATTAAGGTTTCTTAAATCAGACCAGCAAGTCTTACATTTTGTGAGTTGTTAACAGGTGTCATTTTAAAATGAAGCACAAGTGTAATTTCTGCAGTGAGATCATGCCTACTGTTCACCATGATTAAGAATGAGTTGTAATACCGCTTCATTCTGGGATTTTAACATACCTTAGATCTGTGTTTCCAACCCTGTTCCTGAGCCACACCAACAGTTCATATTTTGGATGTCTCCCTTATCTGATCCATTAGTTTCAGGATTTGGAGTCTCTTCTAATGTTCTGATGAGTTGATTCAAGTGTGTTTGATTAGGAAGAGGTTGAAAACGTGTACTGTTGGTGTGCCTTCAGGAACAGGGTTGGGAAACACTGCCTTATATTTTCAGATTTACCAATATTTGTATGTCTGTGGGATGCACTGGGTATATAATATAATGTGCGCATGTCAGAGAACTGCGACTGATAACTTTCACTTTTGGATGTTTTTATAGCACTATCACAACAATCGTCCAATCAGAATCAATCCTACATCGAGTTGTGAAAAGGGGAGTTCGTGAAATCACTTGTCTAATAATCTGTCTGCCCACAGGTCAGGAGACTCGACGGCACGTATCTGGAATCTGAGTGAGAACAGCAGTAGTAGCTCCACACAGCTCGTCCTGAGGCACTGCATACGGGAAGGTGGCCAAGACGTGCCCAGCAACAAAGACGTCACATCGTTAGACTGGAACGTGAGTTCAGCTCTGACTGTTTGTAAATCTCAGGGTGTTTTCAAAGACTCATGTCTCTTCCCCTTGTGTTTTCCAGAGTGAAGGTACACTATTAGCCACAGGCTCCTATGACGGCTTTGCAAGAATATGGACTAAAGATGGTAAGCAAACAGTTTTTTCTTTTCCTCTCCAACATGCTTTTCTGTCAACGAAATTCCATTTAATAAATGACAACTGTTTATTCATAGGTAATCTGGCCAGCACCCTGGGTCAACATAAAGGTCCAATATTCGCATTAAAGTGGAACAAAAAAGGAAACTTTATCCTCAGTGCCGGTGTTGATAAGGTAAGAGGAATCGACCAAAAAAATCTATAATGTCATGACCCTGATCATGTGTTTTAATTAAAGTATGGTTGATATACTATTATAGTTTTTGCTGATATGTAAAATTACATGACTTTTAAACTTAGTTTTTTTTTAAAGATCCACATAATATTTTTTAATTTATTTCTTTAATTTAGTTTAGCATTTCACCTTTATTTAAAATGGCTGGAATAATTAGCTTCCTTTTTTCAGTAAGTGTATCTCAGCATTAGGTCGTTTTTCTCTTGTACTTTGGCCCTGTTGCCTTGTATTGAGATGCATTTTGGTCAACTGGATTAGATCTGCACGATTTACCGATTTTAAACCGAAATCGCGATTTAAAAAGGTGCGATTTTTAAATAACAAAAGCTGTGATTATTTCGATTATTACAATGGCGAGGGAGGCCAGCACAAGATATTAAAACCACCCAACTAACATTACTTAAAAAGCAGACAACTGTTACAGCAGAACCCACGAGCACCTATTTCACTGCAATGGAGAAAATGAAAGCTCTAAACTTCATCTCTGCTTTGCTTCTCTCTCTGAGTGTGGAACTTTGACCTGCTTGCGTGAGGTAACGTTTCCTCTCCTCTCTCGGCTGTTACAGAGATTCTTGTGGATGCACACACACACAAGTGTCACTCTGAGGCGTGAGTTTACTCCACCGCGTCTATTATGGATCAGCTGTGAATAGACTGTAACGTTAGCTAACTGTGGTTTATCCGTATCCATGTCATCCATCGGTGAATAACGCCAGAGTCGCGCAAACCGTTAGAGCCAATTGCATCCCTTTCTGTTGGGTGCAGGAACACAATGACCACAGGTCACAGGTGTTTAAAAACCCACTCGACAATGCTCAAAAAGCAAGCAAGCGGGATAATATTTACATTTATTTACTTGCTATAACTGCTCTGTGTCATCATGGCACTGTGCTTGTACTTGAGTTTTGTTTGATACGTTCAAATATTGTTTTCTTTGAGCAGGTAAAATTAAAGGTACAGTTCATATATCTGACTGCTGGTATTAAAGGACAAAATCGTATTACAAATAATATAAATATATTTAATACAAGAATTCTTGTGTTATAAAGTAAAATCTAAAGTTGGTTATGGAAAGGATTGTCAATGCACTGTAAATGTCATGAAATTAATATGAAAAATGTAACAATCTAAATGTAAAGGTTTTAAATATATATATATATATATATATATATATATATATATATATATATATATATATATATATATATATATATATATTCTTGCGGTCTTAAAAAGGATTTAAAGTAGATGTATCATTCTAGAGAAATTTAAATCCCTTAAAAATTATTTTAAAATTAATTGCTTTTTTAATATTAATAATTTTTATAATAATAATATTATATATAAATATATAATATATATATATATATATAATAAATAATTTTTAATAAGATATTACATTTTGTATCGGTTTGCTAAAGTTTGCCTGAATTTAATCTGCGATTATTAAGATGCTGTGTAGTTTATGGAACCCATAAAACCCTGCTAGATTAGACATCATGCTGCTTTGTTAACTGCAGTAACTAAGGCAACACCGTTATTCCTGCTGTTGTAAAGGCACCACCTAGTGGATTAGCATTTTTATTCAGTCTATGGATAATGTTTTAGTTTAGGATTAGTTTCTCACAATCAGTATTCAGTAAATACATTAAGTTAAATTGTCGCCAATGCTCCTGTTGAATACTAAAGTGGCAACAAGGTCTTAAAATGTATGGAAAGAGTCTTTAAAAGGTTTTAAAAAGTATTATATTTTACTCTCTGATTGCTGTATATATTCATTCATTCATTTTTTTTGGCTTAGTCACTTTATTAATCTGGGGTCACCACAGTGGAATGAACTGCCAACTTATCCAGCATATGTTTTATGCAGCGGATGCCCTTCCAGCTGCAACCCATCACTGGAAAACATCCATACAGTCTCATTCACACACATACACTACGGACAATTTAACCAACTCAATTCACCTATAGCGCATGTGTTTGGGCTGTGGGAGAAACCGGAGCACCCTGAGGAAACCCACGCGATCACGGGGAGAACATGCAAACTTCTTTAAAACACAGAAATGCCAACTGACCCAGCCGAGGCTCGAACCAGCAATCTTCTTGCTGTGAGGCGATCGTGCTACCCACTGCGCCACTGTGATGGCTGATTGCTGTATATACCCTGATATCACTGCGCCACTGTGATGGCTGATTGCTGTATATACCCTGATATCATTTATTCAATTGAATTTAAAATACTGTAGTTATT
Source organism: Danio aesculapii (assembly GCF_903798145.1). NCBI lineage: Eukaryota > Metazoa > Chordata > Actinopteri > Cypriniformes > Danionidae > Danio > Danio aesculapii. Next base: position 9,002,005 of record NC_079445.1, on the reverse strand, counting down.
TTCTTAATTTGCTCAACAATGACAATGACAACTGATAAATTTATTGGAAAAAATGGTTTTAAATAAAGAGTAGCATAGTGTATCGTACTTTGTGATTATGCTTGGTCTTTCTTTAGTGCTGTTAAAACCACCACACCAAACCTGCAGCTCTTTTATGAAATTATAGTAAATCATATTTTAAATGGCAAATCACAATTTTGATCAGATAAATCACAATTAGATTTTTTTTCTCCAAATCGTGCAGCCCTAAACTGGATCACAAGTTTCAGGAAATAAAAAATAAATTGTTGGTTAAAAAAACATCTACTTTCTGCAAAGACTTTATTTCAATTAATAATTCCTCCAGCATATAACACTGATGTAAAAGCTGATGTCACCTTTAAATCTAAAGATCAGCTTGTTGCATATGATTTAATATTTCCCTTTTTTTCTTCAGACAACAATCATTTGGGACGCTCACACAGGGGAGGCCAAACAGCAGTTCCCGTTTCATTCAGGTTTTTCCAAATTCCACTTGTATAGTTACTAATAGTTCACTGATACTGTGAACATGCTGTAACCTTTTGTCTCTCTCTCTCTCTAGCACCCGCTCTAGATGTGGATTGGCAGAGTAACAACACGTTTGCCTCCTGTAGCACAGACATGTGCATTCATGTGTGCAAACTGGGCCAGGACCGACCCATAAAGACATTTCAAGGACACACAGTAAGATGCATCTGCTCGTCCTGTGTTCCTGCTGTTTCCTACAACTACAGTCTGCCAAAAACAGAGAGATATCAAACTTTTTATTTCTCTTTCCTCAGAATGAAGTTAATGCAATCAAATGGGATCCGACTGGTAACCTGTTGGCGTCGTGTTCTGATGACATGACTCTGAAGGTAGCATCACTATATTCATAAATTGGATGTTGTTTGCATGTTGTGATAATATAAGTCAGTCTGTTCTGGTGGTCTAAATCAGTGCTACTTTCCATGTCTTAGATTTGGAGTATGAAACAGGACACTTGTGTTCATGATTTGCAAGCTCACAGCAAAGAAATCTATACTATCAAATGGAGCCCCACAGGTCCAGGAACCAACAACCCCAATGCCAATCTAATGCTGGCCAGGTAAAGTCAAAACCTTTAATATTGTCAGCACCTGATGCTCTTTATATTAATGCAGTTTTCTAGCGAGAAGTGGATTATTTTTTCCCAAATAGATACTGATATATTTCGAGCTTGTCCACTTCCAAAAGTACTTGAAAATATGCTTGATCAGGTTGTATTGGCAGTGTCATAGGAGCCACAAGGAGCAGCCATTCCAACATAAACCTGCTGAAAGCTGCTACTTGCTCTGTTGTTTCTTGTTATCTAATTTATTTTTTGTTTATATGTAAATTTGCAAGCTTATTTCACAAGATTCAGAGAACAGATGTAAACGGAAAGGTTTTCTTCATCTACATGTGGTCCAGTTGACCACCAGTTGTCTCAATACAAGGCAATAGGGCCAAAGTAGAGGAGAAACATTACCTAATGTTGAGATACAGTCAGAGGTTGTGTTATGATTATGTCCCTGGAGCACCCCTACTCACCTTCAACCCACAAGAACTGAATGTTTTAAGAATGCTAAAGACATTAGCTTAGTTTGGAAATGCTGATGAAGCTTTTGAAAATAAAACCATGGCTTTCCACTAGGGGTGTCAAAATGTATTGTTTTTTGGATGCAGACATGGACAATTCGGTATTCGTTCAGTAATGGATCATAACCGGATATTACGTACTGACGTCATTTACTGGCGTCTCATATGTGCTATATTGCGGTAGCTTACTATGGTGAGGGAGGCAAGCGTGAGTAATTAAAACACTTTAAAAACTCTAAAACTCTGCACAATTGAATGCGTATGCCCTGTTACTCTCTCGACCTTTGCAAGTTTTCTCCTCCGCGTCTATCATGGATCAGCTGTGATCACTGCTGCCATTTATCAGTGCCACTCATCGGTGAACAGTGCCAGAGCGTTAGAGCCAATCACAGGCGTTTTCGTTGAGCGCATATTTTTTTCATTTTAATACAAGGATTCTTGTGTTGTGAAGAAAAAATATATAATTGTGTATGGAAAGCATCGTCAATGCACCGAGATGTGGAATTGAATCGAAGGCATGATAACCGAACTGAACCAGTGTAGGTTCACACGTATACTTTCCACAATCACTTTCTGACTGGTCTTTAGACTGGACTATTGCATATTGTTCCCTGATTCATCAAGCCTCTCTCATATTAGTTTTTCTCAGTCACTTTGGTCCATTTCTCAGATCAGAATTGAAATTCTCAAAACTACCTGTTCAATCTTCCCATCACGGTGTCAGTTGTGCGCATCAAAAAACGTTTCTCATTCCTTTGAACAAGTTGCAAATGCTTTTGTACATCTATGCAAATGATTAAGTGTAATTATCTGATGTTTCCTATTTTTTCGGCTGCTTATGTCATGTTGATCAAAATGCATTATACTGCAGGGTGTCCGCGGGGTCTTAAAAAGTATTAAGAGTTGATAAATCAATTATGAGAAAATGAAGGCCCTTAAAAGGTATTAAAAAGTCTTAATCCCGTTTTTATGAGGTCTTAAATTTTCTTCAAGCGTTGTCCTAGTTTTTGTTCAAGTGTTTGACTCTAAAGAAGCATAAATATATTTATTTTCCCTGATTGGTTCGGGCCGGGTGCATCAGGCCAAGCTCCTCTGTCCGGATGATGTCAAGTAATTTGCGACAAACGCGTGAAGGTAATGTGATGCTCTCCACATGTAGGGAAACCATAGAGCAGGGCTATTCAATTGGCGGCCCACAAGGCAATTTGTTCCGTCCCTCCAAATAGTGTGAACAAGACATCAAAAATAAATTTAGCTCAGTCGAAAAACTGCCGCGATAGTTATGAAGTGACGTGCGTCTGTTCAATACAGCACGAGTTGCAGTTGAAGGCTGCGCAGAGGGTGAGTCACCTGACATTAAGCGAGTGATGCGAGCAGCTGAAAACATTTGGATACATAAGCTTAAAGGCTTCTCAATGCCGTGTTTCTGTTGCACAGAATGAAACTGCTGCAACTAAACAAAGTTATGCCACCTGTGCGTTAGTTTAAAGTTCCGAGCTTATATCACATATCGCGTCTTTTTCGCGCGCAAGTTCGTTATTTCCAATATTGGAATATATGCGAATATGTGTGCGCAAGCGTACCGAGTGGAAAACATCTCACACTGTAGCGGTGAGAGTTGTGCGTGACTTTCAGTGCAATGTAAACAAAAGATATGCTATACTAATTATTACAAATTATTGAAATGATTATGTATGTATGAACGCAGATGATAGCAACAGTTTGTTTAAATACTTACCTAATATAAAGCTTAAATTTACATTAGACGTATTACAGTTGCTATACGTACAACCAAAATCTATAATTGTTGCATCCATAATTATGCAGTTCAAAACTTGACATATGAATGTGTCTGAATGTAGAAGAAGCCTACTTAAGCAATGCACTGCTTTTGTTGTGCTTTGAAATACAACATTTAAATTATTGTAAAAAAAAAAAAAAGCCACATTGTACAATGCACTGATATTATGTAGTTTCAAAATACAATATATTAACATTTCATTGTAGAAAAATACAACGTTGGTGTCTTAAGGAGCAAAAATACAACATATGGGCTCTTATATGCTGTTATATCATCACTCATATTGCAAGTCATATCTCTCCGGCCCCTCATTTGGGATGCTTTTCATGAACTTGCCTCCGTGACAAACTGATTGAATAGCCCTTCCATATAGCAAAACAGATGGCAAAATGGGATAATGCAAGTTTGCATACTCCTGGTTGGAGAAAGACGAGTTTAACAGTGGCTGAAACCTGTCGCTGAAAACAACCGCGTAATTTAACCATTTAAGGTTTGTTTCTTCCGAGCTTATTCAAGTTCTAGTGCACGGTTATGCTCCATTCATTTGTTTAACTACAACTGTCTATTAAATTAAAAGTTTGATACTGATTAGAAATTGAAGTGGCAGTGAGGTCTTAAAATATTCTGAGAAGGTCTTTAAAAAGGTATTGAAATTTCCTTTAGGATTCCTGCATACACCCTGTACTGATTTCTGTCTGAATAGTCTCTCTCTCCACAACATTTAGGCATTAGTTCCTAGCATAAGTCTTTACAGGCAAAATGGCTAAACAAGTTGTCATAATATTTAGTCATAATGCATTTTTCTATACATTTCCATTAGACTTTTTTCATAAATCTGTCTACAATTGGTAAATTTCTCCCAGGTGAATCTTGACTTTTTCCAATGAAGGAGATTGTCCTATGTTTTCTTTTCTGTATGACATGATCTGTCAACAAATTACATATTAGCCATAGTTTACACCAGAACACCCCTCCAGACAGAGTACATTGTTATACTGACATGACTAAGCAATATGACTTATCTATACACAATGACACAAGGACTTGTCCTGCTGATGGCACTGACATTTTCATTGACACACAAATGTAGTTTTGAGAGATTAACTAAGGATTTTGAGCAAGAGACTGGCTTTTGCAGGTAATCCATGGTGTTTTGCTATTTGGACGTGTTGTTTTGAGAAATGCACTTAATGATTTACAAATTTCAATTCTGATCTGAGAAATGTACCAAAGCGACTTCGAAAAACTGTAATATAACATAATCGGTAGACTGTAGCTGTGACAGTTATTGGTAGGGCCAAAGGCAACAGACCAGGACCGGTGGCGTGGGTGTTTACACTGCCAAAAGAAACTCGACATAATGGAATATAGAAACCCCACTGCCTACTAGAATTTCAGAAGTGTGATTACCAGAGTTGGCTATGCACAAGGTATGCATCGTACACAATCACTCGAAACAGATGTATAAATCAGGCTTAAGATGCTACCATGACTCTGAGCATGACAAAACCCAAGTTAATTTGTCCTTTGTCAGAAGCAGCATGAATGCCTGAAGTGCATCTGAAATAGAACATCAGTTTACGGCCTGAGATTTGTCACTCTTGCTGCAACCAGTGTAGGCCGACTT
>NC_079445.1:8939457-8991957 GCF_903798145.1 Danio aesculapii | reverse complement strand
AGTGTGCAGACATATCAAGCATTTTCTTTTCCTCCTCCCCCCCGCACCCTCTTTCTTTATTTCTATCGCACATTTGATTTGACGTCACGCCTGCATGATTCCAGGACTCATGTTTTCCTCTGTTTGACACACGAGTACAGTTATTTAGTCTTTTGGTACTGGATGTTTTGTGATTTTTCAACAGTGTGGGGACATGAAAAAAAAGCTATTTTCAATCTTTTTCTTGTTCTTTGGTTTTAGTTTTTTTATGCTATGGTGTATCTGTCAACTCCCTTCCTGCCCCCTGAAAAAGAGAGGTACATAAACCATGAAAACAGCACATTACAGGAAATGCATCTTCACTCATACTAGTGTATTTAGTTGATAGATGTTTCCGCTACATTGAACACAGTTAGTTCTTCTGGTTGAGATGTGAGGTTTGAGATAGCGAGGACTTTTGTCATGCATGCAGATTCAAAACAAAGACTTGCAATATTTCAATTCAACTTGCCAGCTTGTTTTAATATTTGTATTTAATTTGACGTTTTAAAGAAGACTGTTTAACTCTTTCCCTGCCTGCACCAGCAAAACGGCTTTCAGAATATGTTGTTTGAATATCTAAACATACATTTTGTCAAAGATTATGTCCAGATTTGACGAAAACAGACCGAATATGCTGAAATCTTGCCGTTGTGTGGGTTGCATTTACTTGTTTATTCAGTAATGTTGACGGTTTGATTTCTACACTGCTGAATGTTTGATTCATTCAGTTGCGTAAACAACGCTTCTATTGCTCTTTTTAGATTCAAATTCTGAATTATATTAGATGATGCACAACAGCGCCCCCTACCTACTGTATTCTAAAATAGATCAGCTTAAGGCTGGTTTATACTTCTGCGCCAAGTCATCGCATTGACACACGGAGCATATGAAGTTTCTCTGCAATAACGCTTCCAAAACACTAGCTGGCAGTAGGTTTTTATGTTCCTCGGTGTCGAGTTTCTTCGTGGGTGTTTTAAAGTACAGGTAGCTAAACTCGCTCATTCAGGGGTGGGAACCGGCGGACGTCCAACAACTTTAAGGTTTAAACTGCAAACTTTAAACACTTATAAACACTCACTCCAACAGGTTTGTGAGGCTCTCCGGCCCACCCACACTCGTCAGTGATACCAAGCCGACCAATCACAGAGCTCATTGCGATGTGTAGTTACGGAATCGTCTGCGCCAGTAAAGGTGGTATGCGACTGCGTAAAAATTTGCATTGGACCATCGGCGTACGGTCGACGCAGAAGTATAAATTAGCCTTTATACTACTTATGTACAAGTTTGGGTTCTGTTCTGTTGCACATAAGATGCATTCAAAAAATGTTGAAAACCCATAAAAAAATTTCAATAATAATGGAAATTAATCGCTGCTGGTTTCCAATATTGTCAATACATCTTTGAAAACCAGCAGCCGTTGAATTCCATATTAACAGAATAAAACAAATTAAATAAATAAATAAAACTGTTCAATAAAATAAAACTGAAGTTTAGAACAAGTGGAGGATGAAAAATTGAACTTTTTGTGAACTAGCCCTTTAACAGTGGCAAATCATTTATTCGTTTATTCAGTAATGTTGACGGTTTGATTTCTACACTGCTGAATGTTTGATTCATTCAGTTGCGTAAACAACGCTTCTATTGCTCATTTTAGATTAAAATTCTGAATTATATCGGATGATGCACAACAGCGCCCCCTACCTACTGTATTCTAAAATAGATCAGCTTAAGGCTGGTTTATACTTATGCGCCAAGTCATCGCATGACTTACGGAGCATATGACTTGCGCATAGTCATGCTTTTAAGGTTCTCTGCAATAACACTTCCAAAACGCTAGCTGGCAGTAAGTTTTTATGTTCCTCAGTGTCGAGTTTCTTCGTGGGTGTTTTAAAGTACAGGTAGCTAAACTCGCTCATTCAGGGGTGGGAACCGGCGGACGTCCAACAACTTTAAGGTTTAAACTGCAAACTTTAAACACTTATAAACACTCACTCCCACAGGTTTGTGAGGCTCTCAGGCCCACCCACACTCGTCAGTGATACCAAGCTGACCAATCACAGAGCTCATTGCGATGTGTAGTTACGGAATCGTCGGCGCCAGTAAAGGTGGTATGCGACTGCGTGAAAAGTTGCATTGGACCATCGGCGTACGGTCGACGCAGAAGTATAAATCAGCCTTTATACTACTTGTGTACAAGTTTGGGTTCTGTTCTGTTGCACATAAGATGCAAACAAAAAATGTTGTAAACCAATAAAAAAAATTTCAATAATAATGGAAATTAATCGTTAATATGGAATTCAACGGCTGCTGGTTTTTTAAAGATGTATTGACAATATTGGAAACCAGCAGCTGTTGAATTCCATATTAACAGATTAAATAAACAAATTAAATAAATAAAACTTCAATAAAATTAAACTGAAGTTTAGAACAAGTGGAGGATAATAAATTTGAACTTTTTGTGAACTAGCCCTTTAACAGTGGCAAATCATGTTAAGTTTATTCAATAATGTTGACGGTTTGATTTCTACACTGCTGAATGTTTGATTCATTCCATTCGATTCATTTTAGTGCTTGTGTTTGATCCAGATTCTGTATTATTACAGATGATGCTCAACAGCACCTCTACCAACTGTATATTCCAAACCAGATAAATCAAACTGGATAGAAAATAGAAGTAGTTCACCCAAAAATGAACCTTAAGTCATTTGAAAACTATTAATTGATGTTTTGAGGAATGTATGAAACCCCTATCCTTTACATCAGTGATCACCAAACTTGTTCCTGGAGGGCCGGTGTCCTGCAGATTTTGGCTCCAACCCTAATCAAACACACCTGAACAAGCTAATCAAGGTCTTCCTAGGTATACTAGAAACATCCAGGCAGGTGTGTTGAGGCAAGTTGGAGCTAAATCCTGGAGGGACACCGAGATTGGTAATCACTGCTTTACATCCTTTGACTTCCATAGTTAGAAATAAAAAGTATGGAAGTCAATGAGTTTGTTTACTTTGACATTAATAATCTTTTAATATGATTAAGATAATACTTAGATTAAGAGTCTACCATGTAAACAGCGGTTTTTGATTATCATAATCTAAATGAAGTCATAATCAAACTAAACAGAAACCCAATTAAGACATGTGTAGTATGCCAATTTTAGTCACATTGTTAAAGTGCAGTATAGACATGTAAACACCTTAATCAAACTATTACCGTCATGTAGGACTTTTCACTGTGTTTTACACACGGTTGTTTGACACTTTTGATTTCATTCGGCGTGTGGTATCAAATTCCAAAAAAACACCAGTCATTACTTCATACTCGCATGCAATACCTCAGTTTGTCAGGGGGACATGAATGAAATGTTCCTGAATGCAAGTTAAACTGCTGAACTGCAGTTAAAGTCGACAAATCAAAAATGAAACATCTGAAATTACATAAAACTCTGGAGGAAACATGGATATCGTGGTGACGCAATGATGTTAATCGGTCTATGTGCTGTCACATGTAAAACGGGATCATAAAAGGAACCTTTAAAAGCAACTCATTTAAACGTCTAATTCATATTATAGTTTTATTTACATTAAGGCACATAATTCGCTTAATGATGTCCATATAAACGTAGTCAATGGCTGCTAGTTTCCAACTAACTTCTCAATATCTTCGTTTGTGCTCAACTGAGGTTTAGAAATAGTGGAGGATGCGTAAATAAACAAATGTGTAAATTATAACTGGCGAATCATTATCAAATGATGGCTCTAAATAGCAGGGAAAGAGTTAAACACAGCCACATCTTAACTGTTACGCATTTAAAATGATTCTCAAACTTAAAACGTAAAGCAAGTCACATTAAGCATCTAAAAAGGCATTTTGAGATTATGTGATGTGTTCATTTACAGGAATCGCACGCATGAGTCTATATTAATATGCATTGGTTTTTCTCAGTGTTTAGACAGTCGTGCTTTTTAAAGCTTCGACCATTTAAAAAAAAAGTCACAGATCCATCTCTGTCACGTGATAGAGTCTCTGAATTCTTGTTCTCCCCTGCAAATATATTTTTAGGACATCATATGATGTTTAACCCTGCTTTTTAAACAAGGGTGTCGCATTTTGAGGTTTGTGTAAAACTGATCAGAAACCAATCGAAACACTATTTATTCCAGTCTGCGAAAAACTGCAGGGTGTTTGAGTCTGCTCTTCTCTGCCTGCCCACAGCATCCTTCAGTGTCATTATTCTTACTGCATCTGTGTCTCCTGGACTTTTTGTACTCTTTTAAAACTTTTGTAATTCATATTTCTTTGTAGCTAAAAAAAAAAAAAGAGTAAAGAAATGATCAAAAAAAAAGAGAAAAAAAACATGGAAAAAGAAAACCCCACCAAACTCCTGGAGGTCGGTTTGAGGGTGTACAGCTTGGACCTCAGTTTTGCTCACTCTGAGTCCCTCGTGTTCTCAGATGTCCCCACACCTGATCTCTGTCTCCCCCAGTCAAACGTTTTTGGTTGCAAAAATGACCCCCTTGCATTGCATTGATCTGTTGTCATTTGAATCAGATCTGGAGTCCAAAATAAAGTATATTTTGATATTACGGCTGTGTGTTTATTCTTCGGATTTAACTTTTCATGTGAAGCGAGACTGGCGATTAATCTTCAAATGTACTACACAGCTACTTGATATACTGTAAGAAACACATTGGTTGTGTGACAAGATACTGGGTATCATGCTGGACTTAATTTGAGTTTATGCAATCATTTGTTTTTATTATTTGACAAACTTAAATGTGCAGTATGTAAGTTTGACACCCAGTGGTTGAACTAGGTATTGCACCCCTGGTTCAAAACACGCAAGAGCAGGTTGCCAGATTGACGACACCAACAAAGGCTGATTTGATCGTGTTTTAAGTAAAAGCAACGACACACGACCAAAGGGATATTTTCTATATTAAAAAGAGTTTTTGGACACCTGGAATTATATTTTAGAATTTTTTTTTTTATTATCTATTGCAGCTGAAAAACAAAAAACTGACAATGATCACCTCAGGTACACCCCATGTGCTTTATTCAGTGTTAATTGTTAATAATGTGAGTTTGAATGCCATTTTACGTGACATTTATTACCATACTACTGAAAGCAGCAGCAGATAGTTCACCACAGATCTTGAAGATAAAATAAATAGTCTGAAATTAAACTTTAGATCTGTGACTAAAGCCAACACATATCAGTGATCCAGCACCTACATTTAATAATATTAAAGAGGTTTCATATATATTAATTGGATTGTAAACATTACCATTTTGTTGAAGTGCAGTAAGTGCACTATTCTGTGCTTCTGAATGGCTGTATTTAAATTTCTGTCATGTTTTGTCTGGTGCAAACATCCCAATTGCATATCACTGGAAATCTTATCACGTAGCATGTTGTCACGACATGTGGTTACAATGTAACCTGCGCACCTAATGTTTGCGCTTGTAGTATTTATATTATTTACTCATTAATAACGTCATGTGGAACGTCTAATTTCGGAGGCTGCTACTTTCCACCAGAGGTCACATTTTCGGTAGTGGACACATGCTTTGAGAGGCTTTATGACTGAATAGCTGAAATATAATTGGCTAAACTGGCATTGGGTGGGTAATGTGACCAAAACAAAGACATGTTCTGGCATGTAACACACATCAAAGCGTATATGTATATATATATATATATATATATATATATATATATATATATATATATATATATATATATATATATATATATATATTCTGACTCGCGTTGCTATATCTTTGCCGTCTGATCCGACTTTCGGTTTTCTGAAAAATGTCCCGGGACCGTTGGCAAAATCCCATAGACGCAACATTGGACCACACTTTGTGACCTCATAACTCTGCGTCAGACTGTCACACAGAGTCGAAAAAAAAAACATACATAGAGCACCTTTAAGTTTTACTTTACAATGACTTATTATCTTTAGTCCCTGAAAATGGTAAAGTGTGAACAGGCTCTCCCTAGAGGTGAACCTTTCTGCAAGAAATCTATGTGTGTATTCACTGGCAATTTTACATTATTCAATATAATATTGAACCATTTAGTTTTACCTCCACAGTTCAATACGCATTAATATTTAGCAGTTTTTCAATTCTGCATATACATTTAAAAATAAGCTTTTACAGTTCTCCCCATTGCTGTAATTACATTCACACCAGATGGGGATGAGTGTGAGTGATTAACATGTTAAGTCAATGCAAAAATAATTAAAATTAAGACACCTAATTAAATAATTTTTGATGTACTAAAAAAAAATAAACAAAAAAAGCTAGTATACATTTTAAAATTGTGTTACATTACCAGGACATTGATCTGGTCCTTTTAGCTTTCACAATATTAGATAGAAAGATTTAGATCTGCTAGATGTGCCGCTGTAATTTACATGTACATACACTACCAGTCAAAAGTTTGGAGTCAGTAGGATTTTAATTGTTTAAAAATAAGTTTATCCGGCTCACCAAGGCTGCATTTATTTCATCAAAAATACAATACAAATTGTTCAATTGTGAAATGTTATTGCACTATAAAATGACGTAGTTTATAACGTAGTTTATCATTTAATTTAATCATTTATTCCAGTGATTTTAAAGATGAATTTTCAGATTTATTACTCCAGTCTTCAGTGACATGATCCTTCAGAAATTACTCTAATATTAATTATTATTGTTATTATGATTAATATTTTTATGAGGATGATTAATATTATAATTATTATTATTATTAATGGCAATATTAATAAAAACAATGACTGGCGTAATAATTTAATAAATAAATATTAAACAATTTAACACATTTTTTTTCCATTTAATAAATGCCGCCTTGATGAACAGAATAATTTTCTTAAAAAAAAAAACTTTGACCGGTAGTGTACATGATTCCCCTCTCGTGCCGGTGCTCCCTCTCTGCTGATTCAATGTGGGACTGGATCTAACATACCACACCTGATGAAAATTGTCAAATACTTGTTTATAAGCAAATGATCATTGAATTGGCGAAATAGTCAGCTTATTGTGTTAAAGGATTTTAAATACACCTTATGAAGAGCACGTGAAACCAGACATGCATGTCACTATCTGTTTAAAGGGTCATGAAACCCCCCTCTTTCAGTTCAAGTCTACCTAAGAATTCAAAAACAAAATGCTACATGATGGCCGTGGAGCGCTGCAAGCAGAGGGATGAGTGGGCTGAGTGGGCTGAGTGGGATGAGTGAACAACTGTCAGTTGGCTCACAAAATCTGACAAAAAAGAAAAAAATCAGACACAGGTCTGAATGCAGACACGGTGAATAGTAGTGCAGCAGTTCTCACTATCTATTTCAAACATTATCACTGCTGGTAATCTAATTTTAAACATGAGCGAACACAGCAGCACGGATATAGGCGATGTGTCTGAATGGTAACGAACTCCACTGATAAAAGACAAAGTTCGCCATTCTCTAATTCTCATACAGCTCTCCTGACAAAAATGCTTGCTGCAAACCAACAGCTTTGCTGTATCGGCCCTAGCAGCCTTGCGGGGAGAACCATACGACAAACCCGCGGATCATGGAAACAAACACATACAACCCTTTATGAATGGCTAAATACTGCATGGCCGCAGTCTCACAACTTGACAGGCCAAAAATACGTACCGTCATGAATAATTAAGAAGCAGGGTCTTCTAATAGGATAAGAAAACTCGGTGTATGAATAATAATGAAAAACCGACATGACATCACTGGATAGGCAGATGGCGCTACGTCACCGATTTTGATCCTGCCCTAAAAATAATTTTAAACCCAATAGATGAAATTAACTGAAACAAAAGTATCCAGTTTTATCCACAATTAAAGCTAACAGGTGCTAACGTTGCCTCAATTGTCACAATTCTGTTAAACTCTCAAAAAAAGTACTCAAGGGTTTCTTGAACCTAAATTCATAAGTTACTGTTATTTAAACATTGAACCTCAGGCTGCCAAGAGAACTCGTAATAAAGATTTGAGAAGTACCCCTTATCTGAATGGGTGAACAAATGTTACAACGTACCAATTAAGTCTTACTTCTGAACAGTAAAACCCAGTTATGCACAATAATTGTCAACATGCTCGACGGGTATTCAATCAATTATGCCTTTTGATGTCTGTGACTTTCTCAGGATGCTGCATCTGTGAATGGTCTTTAAGTAAAAACACCTTATTCCTGCTGTCTGTTTTAAATTCCACGACTTTTAACGAAAAAAAGTTCCTCCCTGAAGGCATAGAGCTCTTCAAAAACACAAGAGAATCATTTTAAGCAAGCACAGATACAAATGTTATACTGAATTACGTAAAGCCAAAGAGCTTTATTTTCAAAACCAAATTAATATTGCAGCTTCCAACATATTATGATAAATGTGTCTCTTCCTGTTCTAAAATGTATCTTCATTCCATAATACTGTCCACTTTGTCATACTGTTTGCCAGTCTGGTCACACATAACAAATGTTATCTTGGAGCCAATAGCTAGACTGTAGTATAAGAGCCCTATTATTTATCACTGTCTAATGCTTTATCCTTTCAAAATGACATGAACACTGGCATCAAACTGTACCATCAAATCCTAAACAGTAGCACTTTATCAGCTCTGTGCTTTGGTACCACAACACAATACAAGGACTGATTGTTCCACAAGATCTGAAGGCTATTTCCAGCTTTTAAAAACTTACAGACTGAGATCTTACCTTTATGTATTTACAAAAACCTGGAATGAGATCCCACAGCAACTAAAAAACTATACTAACACTGAAACTAGGGATGCTTTTTTGCAGCCGATGCCAAGTACGAATACTTTGTCATTGTGATTGTGATCTGATGCTTCAAGCTTTATAATGCATTAAGCACATTTCCCCTCTAAGTATGATACTTAAGTGGAGATCTCTCCTCATCTAAGATAATAAATAAAGGATGTTGCATATAATCCATACCTGTCATCCCTCCCATTTTTCCCCAGGATTCTCACATATTTTACAGTTCTATCCCGCTGTCATCCCGTAAAAGTATTTTTCCGTATTTTTTATCTTTCTGTGAAGAGCTGATCCTTCCTATACGCAACCCATAACGCCGAACCACCAGGGGCCGCCCCTTGCTCCTAAATGTGAATCTGTTCTGTGCATTCATTTTATTTAGCATGAAAACACTTTGAAATAAACATAAAAATGGCACGATTAATTTCCTTTTCATGATGCATGACTGTCAGCTGACACGCTCCATAGTGATGAATAGACAGTTTCCCAAGCGCATTCTGTACGTACGCGATTTGATGCGGAGCTCAAGTGGACACTGGGTTTTGGATGCGTGTTTGAACAACCATATACACGTCATCGCGATAATAATAATAATAATAATAATAATAATAATAATAATAATAATAATAATAATAATAATAATAACAACAACAACAACAACATGTAGACATGTTGATCTTTTTGGGTTTTCTTTAAAAACACAACAAAATTTGTCTTAAATGAGCATAAACAGTTACGAATGCAATGAAATGCATTATAGATGTGTGCATTTTTAAAGTGACACCTGTTATTTAATGTAATCAAACCAAAAAAAAATTTAATATATACTAATTATTATTTTCTTTGTAAATAATAATAAAAACGTATTACTGTTTCATCAGTTTATTTACAATAAACAGCTCCAGGTGAACATATTTAGTTTTTCGTTTCTTTTTTTTAATAGGGGTGAGGGGGGTGAGTATCCCTTATTTTCATATTCAAATGTTGACAGGTATGATATAATCCCTTAAATGTGTCTCTTATAGCCATTTAGGTGTGAACATGTCACGGTCAGGAGCAGATTTACAGAAAATATTAGAATAAAACATAATAAAATTTATAAGAAAAATGACAAATAATGCAATTTGGAAACATGGCTAATGATGAAAGAAGAATCCAACATGTCTCAATCAAGAAAAAGTTTGGAGCACATACTTGATGCATAAGAAGTTTTAATGCACATCCATTTCTACTTTACTAAAAGCAAATAGACCTATAAATTACTGTTTGTTGCAATAAGTATATTACAAGAAGTTATGCTATGAAATATTCATGTTAAAAATGTTTTATGTAATATTTCCAGACAGGTTTTACTAAACTTGCAATTCTTATTTGTAAAAAGGTGTGTATACATGCTAGGTCATTAAAATATTTTGCTCATCTCCAACTAACACAACACTTGCGAGTTGCGAGATCAGCCAGATTAGCGTGTACCGATTGAGTAATTAAATATGATTATCGGCCGATACCAATCGATCAGAGCATCCCTAGTTGAGACTTTTAAAAAATCCCATGCTCATCATCTAATGGTCAACCGTCTCTTTAGCCACTGAGACAGTAGCCTGCTTCTCTCAATTGTGCATGTTTGTTGACTGTTTGTCCTGTTCTCATGTGTTGTTGAATGAAATTATAATGGTATATGTATATATATGTGTGTATGTATATATATATATATATATATATATATATATATATATATATATATATATATATATATATATATATATATATATATATATATTAATCGAAAATTCAATTTTGATTTTGGCTTCTAACGATTATGAAAATCATTAATCGAGATAAATGATTATTGCACCACATACCGCCCCCTTCCAGTTGTACACATTTGTTGCTCTGCAAAGCTTAGTTTCACATGAAAATGACTTAAAAGCATGTACTGTAATGTAACGTTTGCAGCACGGGATGCGCATCGTTCATTGATTTACATTCGAATCATGTTTTTAAAAGCGCGACTGAGACCGCATGCTGCAGCTGTGTGTGTGCGGCGCACACACAACATGCGGTCAGCATTCGGTCTCATTCGCACACTGTGCGCTCAGAGACGTGCAGAACACACACATCTAAAGTCATCTTAGTGTAAGTGCTTTAATGGTCAAATAGTTGTTAAAACGCGGTGTTTAGTAATTATTCATATTAACCCTGATTTGTGTAATAACGGGTTGAGAATCAAAAGACACGTGTAAGAGAAACCATTAAAGTGACAGCATGCAATATTCGTGCTGCTGCCTGTTTTTATATTTAATAAAACAACAAAAGGAGAAAATCACTCACTGCTCTTTACTGAAGGACTTTTGTAGATAAAGTTTTATTCTTACAGTAAAGATGCTTAAAGCACAGTTTGTTTCATATTTGTATTCTATTGTATTTATTTCCCTTTCCTTATTTACAGGGAGGAAAATAACTGCATATATGCAGTTGAAGTCAGAATTATTAGCCCTCCTGAATTATTAGCAACCCCTTTCCCCAATTTCTGTTTAATGGAAAGAAGATTTTTTTTCAACCCATTTCTAAACATAATTGTTTTGATAACTCATTTCTAAAAACTGATTTATTTTGTCTTTGCCTTGATGACAGTGAATAATATGTTACTAGATATTTTTCAAAATACAAGCATTCAGATTCTAAGTGTGATTCAAAGACTTAATTAGGGTAATTAGGCAAGTCATTGTATGACCAGCCTGATCTCATGAGAAAACGTAAGTATTTTACATTTTGTCAGTTTAGTGGCTTATTCGTAAGAATTCGTACCAGTTTAGTCATACGAAATTGTGCGATTTTAAAAAGAAGGCGTAGTACCTAACCCAACCCCTAAACCCAACCGTCTTTGGGGGATGAGCAAATCGTACTATATTGTACAAATTAGATTGTACGAATTCATACGAATTAGCCACTAAATCAAAAAGTTATGAATTGCTGTGAGATTGTGTTGGTATAACTGTAGTTTTTTCTGCAGACAATCAAACAATATATTGCTTAAGGGGGCTAATAATATTGACCTTAAAATAGGTTTCAAAATACTTAAACCTACTTTTATTCTAGCAAAAATAAAATAAATAAGACTTTCTCCATAAGAAAAAAATATTATAGGAAATACTGTGAAAAATTCCTGAGTCTGTTACACATCACTTGGGAAATATTTATTAAAAAAAAAAAAACATTTCACACGAACGCTAATAATTTTGACTTCAACTGATAATCGTTTTGAATAATCTGGATTACAATTATGACCAAAATAATCATGATTATGATTTTTCCCATAATAGAGCAGCCCTAATATATATATATATATATATATATATATATATATATATATATATATATATATATATATATATATATATATATATATATATATATATATATATACACACACACACACACACACACACACACACACATATATGACACATATACATATACATATATATATATATATATATATGTGTCATTGTTATTGGGGTTATGGGTAAGAATAGAGTATATGCTGGTGTTTAACTGCATTGCTTTACTGCATCCTGCGTTGGGCTCTCACATATACTCTGTGCTTTGATTGCTTCTTGGGGGTTTCTCTCTGTCTCACGCTGAACCCAGTCGACCAATCACAAAAGTCTGGGTTGGGAACAAATGAATCGCTGAACAAGTCATATGGGAGTCATTGGGATAATTAGGTAAAAATAAATGCATATAATAAGACAATGAAAGTGTTTTTTGACCTTAATAACTTTACAAATAACTTTACAATTTTGCCAAGATGTTCTTTTAACCATTTATTACATCAACAATACAGTCTTAAAAACTGAACAGAAACCTGGCGTTATAAATACAGTTGTAAACATTTCACACCCCTTCATTCAAATCACTATATTTTCCTCTGTTGTCTCGCTGTTTATTCCTTGTCAAGGCTCCTCAGCCTGCTCATTAAATCACAAATTATATACTGGACCGCAATAACAGCCCGTGATTTTCTTAAAGATCTCTTTGTTAAAAGTAGCAGCTTTTCTAGGAACGTTGCTGTGGTTTGATGGCGCGACTGCAGATTTAATCACAGTGCATTGTTGATACAATCAAAATATGTTTTCCAAGCTCATCGAGAGCACATGCAGTTTACTAGATTCACATCAAGTGGGCGATGTGAAAGATTCTTAGCATGCATGAATAAGAGGACTAGAATAACTAAATCTTTAGAGTAAAATATGGAGTAAGTCCAATATGAGTGCAGTATTGTATGGGCTCATCCTCTAGTGCTATAGACACACTATTGGTGGTGGTACTGGGACAGTGTGGGGTAATAACATCAACTAATGTTGGCATCCTTGATAAACATGAGCAAAGGGGCAATTGGAAAAAGGCTTTTGTTTAAACCAGTGATTTTCAACCTGTTGGCCATGGCCTTTCAGGGCCCTTTCACTCAGGAAGCAGCAAGTAATAGAATCACTGCACACAGGAGTCTGTTTCTACCATAGTGAATCTATCTACCATAGAAATGTTTTGTCCAGTGAAGTGTGGTGTGCTGTTTCAGACATCGGCATAGTTACAAACAAGGTAACTATGAGCAAATTTGTATTTGCTCAAATCTAACAGAGATGCTGTGCAGGAATCATTTATTAATTCAGATAAATCTGGCCCATGGAGGTCTAGTCTGAATGCCTGTTTTAGCTGATGGTCTACCTGCTTTTTGACATATTGTTTGATATTGATTGCCCTGTTTTGTCTAAAAAGTGTCAGCCTAAGTCTCTTTAAGCTTGGTGACGTTTACTAAAATCATTGACAGTTTATTCAGTAAAGTAAGTCAACAGTGTTTTGAGTACGTTACCAACACAATAGTGGGTTCATTTAAAAACTGCAGGAGCTCCAGAAACACATGTGCTCTAAAAAAGGTTGGGAACCACTGGTTTAACCATTGATCTTTTACTTTAATATGAACAAAAAAAGCTTTTATTTAATAGAAAACAAATGATTGCAAACAGTTTAGTCAAAAACAAATATCTTTGTTAAATACAGTATATGTGTGACACAGTTACTGGCACCCCTATGGATTCATACTAGAAAAAGTAAATTCCAATTGAATTATCCATTATTTTTGCACACCTAGATGAAGAGAAAGAGGAAACTGGTTAATTATGACCTCTTATATTACAAAGGTGTAAATCTGAGGAAACACAAGGGCCAAACGTACTTAGGCAGGGTTTCCAGGTCCAAGAAAGTTTTCCAGACAAATGACAACTCAAAACCATATCTCCTCTCATATTTTGTAATAAACACACTTCTACAATACACATACTTGTATGGAATACATGTTAAAGAACTGACTGGTTTTCCACACACCAAACATATCTTCTAATTACCTTATTCTTTCTTCATGTTCCACTCATTTAAAGAAACACTTTACTACAACTTCCCTAGAGTTAAACAGCTGAGTTTAACCGTTTTTGAACCCAAACAGCTGATTTCTGGTCTAGCGGGAGCACTTTGCATAAATCCTAGCCTAGCATAGCATAAATCATTAAATCAGATTAGACCATTTGCTTTAAAATTACCAAAAAGTTTTGATAATTTTCCTGTTTAAACCTTGACTCTTGTAGTTCCATCATGTACTAAGAATGACAAAAAATGAAAAGTTGCAATTTTTGAACTGATATGGCTAGGAACTATACTTTTATTCTGGCAAAATAATAAAGGAATTTTGCTGCCATAACACGACTGCAACAGGCACAGTGGTATTACGCAGCACATGCTGCTTGCACAGTGAGTGCACCTTGCAACCGTGAAGACATAAAAAAAATGTGCTCTCATGCTCCACCAACCATTCCATCAAAAACACAGTAGACCTTTTCGCACATACAGAAATGTGTAAACAGGCCCTTTTTGAAAATACCAGTAAATTCATACCGGAAAGAGTTGTAACTGGTAATTAGTCAGAATGCTGCTCTGTGTGAACGCAAAAGGAAGATTGCTGGAAAGAGCACATTAACATCTAGAGCGCGCTGGCGTGAGACATCTACTTTGGCCAATCAGAACACTCAGAACCATTCACGTCCACGCAGTTTATGAAAACAAAAGCCTTTGAATACTTTTCCAGACACATTTAGCTGCTAGATGTTAGTCAGATAACGTTTCTATGTTACTTCTTAATGCCAACTGCGTAAAAGATTATTGATAATATGCTTATGATAGAGCTGCATGGCGGCACAGTGGGTTGCACATTCGCCTCTCAGCAAGAAGGTCGCTGGTTCAAACCTCAGCTGGGTCAGTTGGCGTTTCTGTGTAGAGTTTGCATGTGTTTGCGTCGGTTTTTCCAGGCGCTCCGGTTTCCCCCACAGTCCAAAGACATGTGGTATAGTTGAATTAGGTAGGCTAAATTGTCCGTAGTGTGTGAGTGTGTATGAGAGTGAAGTGAGTGTGTATGGATCTTTCCCAGAGATGGGTTGCAGCTGAAAAGGCATCTGCTGCGTAAAAACATTTGTTGGATAAGTTGGCGGTTCATTCTGTGGTCTCTGTGGCGACCCCAGATTAATAAAGGGACTAAGCCAAAAAGAAAATGAATGAATGCTTATGATAAACCGCTGTTTGTTCACCTTCAAGCTCTGTTTCAGTTGCTTGAATTTGTGTGCACAAGAAGGATCGTGTGAGCGACAGCACACACACATATTATGAACATCTCTACATGTGAAAGTGTTCCTCCATAGGTTTTCATATAAGTTGTTCACAATACTTATCCATCCACAGAATTTGTAATGTAGTCAAATGTGTAAACATTTAGCTGTGGTTCGCATTTCTGCCCTAAGATGTCTCACAAAACAGGTTCATGAATGCTAAAGCTTTAAATAAAAGTAAAACCATCAACAAAAGCCTGACCTCTTCTATGTTTACAAATATAAGCGCTGCCGTTTATAGGTTTATAGGTTTCTGGTTAATAATGTCAGAATTTACCGGTATTTTGGAATGGATGTGTGAATGGTCTTTTCTGGAAAAATTCCGTAATGTCCGCGCCTGTGAGAAACACCTTTTTATGAATTTACCGGTAAAGTCTTTACGGAGATTTTCCGGATATTTACCTTTATCACTGTGTGAAAGAGGCTATAGTCTAATTCAATGTATTCATCCAACAAACAAACCTTTTCCATTCAGAGAATTACAGTTATTATTATTCCCTATAAAAGATCCATTGATATCTCTGAATGGCCAAACAACAAACTCTTCTAAACTGTTTGCAATGCTTAAATTTCATTTTTGGAATCACCAATAAAATTTGCCCACTACTATTTCTTAAATTGGCTCTTTAAGCATTTGAATCCAGCCAAAAAACAGCATTTGTCAAGTTGCCCAAGCTAGTTTACACAATATCATCTTCTGATGTCCGATCATTTCAAATTTATTCCTGATGGCAAATCTTCTCCCAAAATGACAGCTCTGACCTCTTTGTTCACAAGTTTGTGTGTGATCAAAGTAGTTGCATCATGTGATTTGCGTTTGAATTAAATTATTTCAAATAATGAGGTCAGCAGGTCAAGTTTTATTCATACAAATTACGAAGTGAAACCGGTTCTTTAATAGTTGGTTCGGTACAAAAAAGATTTTAGTAAATTAATCTCTATGTTTGTGAGGTAAGTATTTGTTGAGATTCCAGCAGCTTTTCTGACCCCAGAGGATTCATAAAAAATTAAGCTCCAGAAACTCACAAAAACAAGCATCTGAATTGAGCCCCTCACTGGAAAATCATAAGTCTATAATGATCAATGATTAGCTACTTTACTAGAAGGTGGGACTTCCTTCACAAGAGCATCCATATTGACCACTGCATGTTCCCCCATTAAAAACTATATGATTGACACCTCATGCATTTTATAGCCTTTGGGTGGTGTCCCGCACAAAAGATAAAAGTTTAAAGGGGGGGGGGGGTGCTTGTGTCACGGACTAAAGTGAATAGAGGGGGTGGCGGGGTTGGACGGGTTGGTGTTGTGGACGAAAGTGAGAAAAAACATCCTCTCTTAATTATAATCTCAATCATCTTAAATTTTTCTTAATATTTTAAGCAAAATAGCATTGAAGAATAAACATTTTTCCCTCCCATAATTTGCTCATATTAACCAAGATTGCCAATATTAGCTGAGCACACTGTGTTAGTCTGTTCCTAAAAGGTCTCAGCAGCATTCGAAGCCCCACCTGATCTCCAGCCTCTCACTGGAGGGAAGAGTTGTTGTGAAGGGTGAGTGTCATGTTTTGGCTGATCTCCAGGATGCTCTGGAAGACATCATAAGCCACAGCAAACAGGAAGTAGACGGGCAGCAGCCAGTGGAGTCTGTAGAGTCTGTCGCTCGCTCTTAGAGGAACCACCAGATGCCTGCAAACAGGAGGAACTGATGAAGCAGTAGAATGGAGAAGCACAGATGCGCCAGTGCCGCAGTTTACTCACTTGAAGCGCTCCGATCTGGAGGTCCTCAGCATGAGGAAGATGAACAAGCCCACCTCCGTGTTCAACGAGAAGGAAACCACTTTGTCAAGCATCACAACAAATCCCTGTACAATGACAATTGCGAATTGAGATGAATATAATATAATATAATATAATATAATATAATATAATATAATATAATATAATATAATATAATATAATATATGAGCAATATCACACAAGTAGCAGTGCGATATGGCTGTATATCAGCACTGGTGGGAGGCGTGCGTTGCGTTAGTGCCTCACCAGTTCTGATATACAGCCATATCGCACTGCTACAAGTGTGATATTGCATTTATACAACAGTTAGACGGCACAATTGTATATATAAAAAAGAAAATCAAACACAGAGTCTAAAAACCCATTTGTATTCGGAACTACTTTTATAATTTCTTCCGCCATTTATTCACTTCAGAACAACAGAAGCCGTTACTAATTCACCAACTTCACTTTAGAGCTAGTGTTTGAATGATTCTCTAGCATAATGTCTAAAGTGATGACAAAACAGGTGATTTTGCTCACATTTTAAGATTATCAAGCTGAACGTGCCATCCATCTACAGAGATATCTCCTTGCAGTATTAATCTATTACAGTCTACAGTATTCACTGAAAGCCCTAATAAGTTGACTGAACTAAATTAATTGAGTAAACTCGTTGCCTCAATTTAACTGAGTAATGGAGTCTCCCAAAACTTGCATATTTAAGTTTATTTAACTTGTCGGTTTTGTAGACTATACTTAAATTGTTCAGTTCACCAAACTTAGTACTTAAGTAGATTATACTAATTTAAGTATAGTCTACAAAACCGACAAGTCAAATAAACTTAAATATGCATGTTTTGGGAGACTCCATTACTCAGTTAAATTGAGGCAACGAGTTTACTCAATTCATTTAGTTCAGTCAACTTATTAGGGTTTTCAGTGTGTAATAATATACTATGAAAAATTTGTGAAAATTAATTTTAAACAAAAAATAAGCAGCCATTTATTCACATTATGATGAATAATTATACCTGAAGCCTTTTGTTTTCTGATTTAAAAAAAAACTTGCACTTAAAAGGTTGCACATATTAGAATTTTACAGTCAAGACTACATTTGTGAAAATGACCGATTTTTTTCAAAGGATTAATTATGATTTTGAGCTCACTACACTTGAAATCTTAAGTTTATGCATTTTCATGGTACATAAGTTAAATTAACTCATTTTTTTAAGTGATAGGCCCAAAATGCTAAATTTTAAGTTATGTTCAGTCAACTTTACTTAATTGTTTAAGTAAAGACAACATTAGGTTTTACAGTTTTTCTCTGTTGCAATCGGGATATCACAATAATTAACCTCTAAAAAAATAGCGCAATCACTACCATATTGCTGTTGTGTTTGCGATAAGGAAAAACGCTAAACATATGCAGGCATTTCTCCTTTCTTTCTGCCAACACAACACACATTTCTAATATGCGAGTCACATCTCATACTCAATACACTACACTTGAGTGTACAATATAGTATAAATACAGCCCTACAACATACAAAAGAGGGATGATTTGATCAGCTGTAGTTTAAAATTACGCTGGGTTTTTTCTCTCCCAAAAGGGCTTATTATGCGGTCCTGTCGCCATCTTGTGGACAGACAACATCAACCGTCTTTGCTCAAAGACAGGCTAATAGACCTTTTTCACAGCGGAATTGAATACAGGAAGCGCCCTCCGAAGCAATGTTTCGCTTTTTCCGGTTTCGGTAGCAGTCGCAGAAACATGACAGCCTCATGGCATTGGATGACATTTTCACTGTCAACTTTGCCGTAATTTGGACAAGAACACGTTGTTCGCTTGGTTAATGTGTAAAACTGACGTAGCCTAAATAAATCAGCATTTAAGAGGAATTTGTGCAGAAAATGTGTCTTACACGAAGCGTTTGCAACGTTAGGTTACAGTAAGGTGCGCAGCCAACAGCATAAGATCTGCTAACTCAAGCTATTCGTTAGCAAAAATAACTATTTAACATCCAGCAGGATTAGTGTTATGTTACTAGTTGTCTGTAAGCTGTGCTAACCCCCTCCTTCCTTTGTATTCAGGGTCAGATACGGGCGAGTTGCTATCTGTCAATGCGAAAGAACGAGGAGCCCCATAATGACAGGTTGCTTAATGCTCGTAAGGTTTACTCAAGTCTAAATAATTGGAAATCCAGCGACCGCAATAGTCAAACCCCTGGGAACAACTGTGGACGAAACCAAAGTTCACAGGACTGTGTTCTCTGGACTTCTTTAATGCGATGGACGTCTACATTTTGACTGGTTGCCACCGAACCACATCACAGCTCATTACCATAAAGCTGACGTGTGCTGAAGAACTAAAAACGCAGGTGAAAATTGTAATTAAACTACACACATGATGGACGCATGAGACCCACCGTCAAGTAGAGAGGCTTCGGTAAAGATGTTTGTTTGACTGTTAATCAATATCTAGCCGACCCGCATCATAACTCATTACCGTAAAGTTGACTTCTGCTGCATTCCAATTCAGATACTATCCATCCTAAACAATATTTGAAAATAGAATGAGTATGTCCCAAATCGCAGTATGTTGAAAAGAGTATGCCAAAGGTTCCCGGATGGTTTACTATTTCCGGTAAAAATTTTCAAGTGTAGAAGCATCCATACCCTAACCACTAATATTGCCCACAGTACATTGCGCGTTGGACGTGAATTCGATTAGAACTACAAACACAGGTGAAAAGTGTAAATAAACTACAAACATAATAGACGCGCGAGACCAACCGTCAAGTAGAGAGGCTTCGGTAAAGATGTTTGACTGTTAATCAGTATGTAGCCGACCCACATCATAGCTCATTACCATAAAGTTGACTTGTGCTGCATCCCAATTCAGATGCTATCTGTCCTAAATAGTATTTGGAAATAGAATTAGTATGTCCCAAATCGTAGAGTCAACCGTCAAGTAGAGAGGCTTCGGTAAAGACGTCGTATGACTGTTAATCAATATCCAGCCAACTGGAAAATATTTAAATCGCATTTTCAGTGTTATATTTCATCAGCAACAACGAGAACTTATATCAAGATATGTTTGTACGTTAACGTCTGATTGCAAAATTATCCAAAGACCTGAGGAGATTTCTCTGCATGAAAGACTCGTGTATAGGAGTGCAAGGATGGTAAGTCTCTCCATAATATTAAATCCTGAGAACTGTTATGGAACTCTACATGAGACAAGACCACGAGAATGGTCAGGCACTAAAACAATAAACTTTCTAATCTGAGAAGAAGATCAGCTAGGAAACCAGTGGTTCAGGTTGTCTCCACCATGCATCCTGAGCCCCCCTATTTGCCCTGGACTTTGCTCTGGTGGAGAAGGTAGTTCCACACAGAATGTCTAAGTTTTTAATATGGTGTATCTCGTGGCTCTATATTCATGTTTGGTGTCATTTTAAATGTCTCTGTGTAAAGTGGTCTTAATTTTACTGTAATATTTTACAATTTCCCTAAGTTATTTGGGTTTTGACTTTGATAAGATCTTTGTCAGATGCTCCACTCCAGGAAAATGGTCTTCACATCAGCTCATGACCAGGCAAGAGTCTTGGTGAAACTTTTATTGTCTTGAGTCTATAATGATTTGAGTATTTAAGGGAAAGGTGCAGAAGTGTCTGTGGGATTCTGTAGTCAGGATACCCCGCTGCAGTGTATGGGTCTCTTGAGCTCTGCATCAAGGCTTATAAGCTGCAATGTACTTTTACACAGTCAGTTATTAATCTCTAACTCTTAAATGTATTCTTGGGTAACTGATGTTGTACAATCTGAATTGGCTTATTTTGTTTAATTATGTGAGTTGTACTGGAAAATCTTTGCCTGTGAAATAAATGTAAAATTCTTGTTTAACCAACACAATCTCACGGCAATTCGTAACTTTTTGATTTAGTGGCTAATTCGTACAATCTAATTCATACAATTTAATACGATTTGCTCATCCCCTAATGCTGGTTGGGTTTAGGGGTGGGGTTAGGTGCCACGCCTCCTTTTTAAAATTGTACAATTTTGTACGACTGAACTCGTACGAATTAGCCACTAAACTGACAAAACGTAAAATACTTACATTTTCTTGTGAGATCAGGCTGGTTTAACTCTAATATCTCCTGAAATCATTTAATTCTAGTACATTGTTTAGGCTGATGTTTCCGCAGCCTAAACCAGGATTAGTCATACATTCAGGCTCAATGGATGGAGCATAAGCACAGCATTAGAGACCTGTTGATTTCTGACAATCACTGACTTAGAATGATATAATCTAGGGACTAAATCAAACTTTCTTTATGTATGAGCAAGCATGGGGTGGCCTAATACTTAAAGAAAATTAGTTTACAGTTATGTAACAGTAGGATGTACAGTAGGACGTGTCTGTGAGTAGATGTAACTGGCCAGCATACTGACTCTAAGCAACTTCAGGTAAACGATGAACCATTAACTGAAAATAAGAATGTATTAGGTTAATCGTTCTAAATTAGACCAATCCACAACCTATAAGGTGATCAACTTGAATTAGATGAATCTAAATTTAAATTATTATAAATTGGAGTCAGATTAAATTCAGAGTTGGAAACAAATTAAATTAAATTAACAAATGCAAATATTTTTTTTCACATGTGCTAAAAAGACTTACACGCATTTAACCTTCACCCATACTGTTAGTTCTGTCATAGGACTAATAGATGGACCCTTACAGGAGATTAACCTGCTGCTGCCTCTCCAGTAAGATAGGAAATTAAATATGAAAGAAATGTGGATGATGTGTGTATGATTAACAGGGCTCATAACTAAGCAATACATTGTTGTGTTAATGAGGAAGTATGTCCCAAAGCTTGCATACTCTTCGGTTACACACTCAAAAGTACATATTTTCTATTCACAAAAAAAGTACATACTTTTAGGGCACAGTATAAGTATGTGAATTGGGGTGCATCATTGATTTCAACTGTCCTTGATGCCCGCACCGCGAACACGCACTGAGCTTCTGCTCCCATTGAAAATGAATGACTTCCGTGTACTTAGGCACTCTCGTGGCTTTTGGTGTGAACGCCCAGTTACATTAATGTTAAATGAGTGAAGTTAATTTTATTCAGCATTTGTGCTTTATTTTAAATACATTTAGTTTTACATCGGTGTCCGCATTTTAACCATCTGAAAATAAGTAATAAGTTTTTCTATTTAATTTTAGTTCACTTTTTAAGTATACTTTCCTCCCCTCAAAACCACCTTTCTGATTGAACAATAACTGTTGCTTTTTCCTTTTATTTCTTTTTTTTTAATCAACACAAACCCCTTGAACATCGTCTGAACTTGAGGAATCAATGCAGTAAACTTCCTCTCTAATCACTATTGGCTGCTTGATAAATCCCTTACATTTATTCTGTGCACATCCTCCTTTCTTCTGTGCAATTCAGTGTAATCCGCTTCCAAACCAGTTGCATAAAATATTAAATATTTCAACCTAATACACTCAGATCATCACTAGAATAAACTCCAGAGCTTGAAATAATCACCAACCTTCGGATCACAAGCTGAAATGACAAAAATGAGACCAAAAGCCAGAAAGGACATGAAACCGCTGAAAAACCTAGAGGAGGGAAAGCAGAGAGGCTGTTGAGTCTGGGAGTTATTGCGATTTATCAAAGCCAGTGTTTTTTTTAATGCACCGAAAGCCTTTTTTATTATCAGAGTGCAGGAATATGCTGGCGGTGTGAGCGGTGACGGGCTGTAAAAGCTTAAAGAAATGGTGTGTGAAATGATGTGCCAGGGCTGAATGTAGAGTTTACCGTCTGCAGTTCTCTGATGTTCTCCAGCGTGAGCTATGATCTGCCAGCCATGCCACATTCTCCGGCCACAGAGAGCCCACCAGCCCATCCACTGTAAGCAAACAACAGCAGAGCTCACAAATAGTATGCGTGATGATCATGATGATCACTAAACAGTTTATTAGCTACATTAAATGCACGTGTCTACCTTGATGTATCAAATAAACCGTGAAAATTAAATTAGGAGCAGTCCAAAACTAAGGAGAACATACCTTGTTTTCCCCCTAAAATAACGTTGTACTTTATATAGTTAAGTCCACAAATATTTGGACAGAATTCTAACATTTTTGGCTCTATAGACCAACACAATTGATTTGAAATGAAATGAACAAGATGTGCTTTAACTGCAGACTGTCAGCTTTAATTTGGGGGTATTTACATCCAAATCAGGTGAACGCTGTAGGAATTACAACAATTTGCATATATGCCTCCCACTTGTTAAGGGTCCAAAATTAACCATCGCCTGAAATTTGTATTTTAGAAACGGTTTCAATTCATTGCAGCTGAACAATGGCAAACTTCCATGACAAGGATCACCCCAGGTACTAGCTATGCTATTTCTGAGTCATATTTATGCTAGATAATTGGGTACACTGGCAGTGGGTGGGTTATAGAGACCAAAACAAAGACAGACACTTTGACATGCAACACTCATTTTCAAAGGAGAATATCTGACTTCAGCATTGTTTTTTCAGATAAACAAATATGTTCACGTATCATGTTTCTTAAATATCAGCAAACACATTATGCTATTTCTATGAATTAGAAGAGTCAAGAACGTATTTCATAATAAAAACCTTTAATTAATAACTGCATAATGTGTTATCTGTCACTAATATTTACAATTGTTTGATAATCTGAAATATTAAAATGTGACAAACATGCAAAACAGTAAGAATTCGTGAGGAGCAAACACTTTTCACACCATCATATATAGAGAGAGATTTTTGACTGAACAAAAACACATTTTGACAAAAACAGCCTTTAACCATATGCATTGTCATTGAAATATACACACCAAAAATAATTGTGACAACATAAACACCTAAAAGTGCAAATATGCCTGCCCTACGCAACTGATTTCAACATGTTTTATAATGAGAAATGTATATAAAAATATTACATATTATATATGTTAATACAGTTTATCTTTCATTATGATTTCTAAATGTGGGATGTTTTCTATTAGAAATATTACTACTAATACGCTTAACGATTTTTAAAAATTACACAGTATTTAACTGTAAAATGAACTGTATTTTACTGTAGGACAGTTATGCGGTAGGTTACAGTATTTTAAAGTTGCAAAGTGAAAATTACTGTATGTTTTACAGTAAAAATATACAATACTGAAAATACATAAACAACAACATAAATGGTGCTGTAAATGTAATTTTTTTTTTGCTGTAATTGTTTTACAGTAAGTTAATGGTGAACTGCTGCCTGAAAGTTACTGTAAAATGTACAGGAATTTGTAGTAGTAGTAGTAGTAGTACTACTGCTGCTAACAGTAATAACAATAATTACAACAACAACAACAATAATAATAATAAAAATAATAATAATAATAATAAACTGTCAGCCCACAGCTACATGCCTCTTTCTCTGTCCTTTAACCCATTAAGAATAATTAATATTTTCAATTAACCTGCTCTGTTTCACCACAGAAACGTCATGCAATCTCTCCCTCACACACTATCCAGATGCGAGCTCACACTCACTCAACATTAACAGATGGAGTGTGTCACATGAAACTCACTGTAATGTGTCACAGAGGCGATCGGAATTCATGCGCTGGACATAATTCACACTGACACCCTCTGCTGAGAGCTTTGCTGGACCAGATCCAGAAACAGGCTTCAGCCGCTCTGATAGATGCAGCAGGAGGAGGAACAGATCCAAGATCAGTCAGAGTCCAGACTGAGACACACACACTCATGTGTACAACATGCTGAAGACTGACATTTACTAAGCAGATCAGATGGAGGATTCAGGCAGATCTGAGTTTACTTCATGGAAATAGCTCAAATGATTCTAGTAAAACTATTTATTTATGCATTTGATTACAACATTTTAGGAACAGATTCAATGTAGTTATATATGAATAAGAAATGAGAATACATTTAAATATATGTATACTACATACGGTTCTGGAAAAACAACACAGCCTCACTGGAAATATGTGCTTCAAAAACATACTTCACTATGGCGCAGTATGATGCCAACAACATTTGTTCCTTTTCCCATTAATGATATTTACAAGAACACATTTCCAACAAATAATTATTAAAAAATTTATGATTTTGTGCACTTCTTTGTATAACACCAAATAAAAACTACAAAACAACTTAACCATGAGGTCCATGATTTGTCATCAAAGACGTTTCCCTAACCTATCTCCATACCGAAGATAACGAAACTATTAAAGTGGTCAGTTTGCTCAGTAGCTCACATTGTATGGTGTTTTACTTGGGTTTGAGTCTGATAATAGCAATATAAATTCAAAAACTATGTTGTCCTAATGCACTTTTCTCTTACATTGGCTTTTGTAAACACTATTGGTTGGGTTTAGCCCGACCTTCACATGGTCACATACTGTACAAGGACGTGTATCTAAAAAGAAACAACAAAATGTCTCCTAAGTAATTTGAGATTCAAAAAGTACAGACAGCTCCCTCTAGTAGTTTGGTCATCTGAAACATGAAACAAAGCATACCAAGAGCAACTTATTTTAAGTTTTGCAAATTTTTCACGTTTTCTGTGAGCCTAAATTGGGAAATAAAAAAATGATATATTCTTTTATTTATTCCAGAGCTGTAGTTCTCGTCATGACTGCCAAATTATGATATGTTGCAAAAAAAAATATGTTGCAGTATCTATAAATTGTTGCTCTTTTTGAAATGGAGAATTTAATCATCTTTTTCTTTCAGATTTCAATATTCTGAAAGCAGAATAAAAAAAGAAATCTTAATTGATGTATTGTTTGTTAGGATAGGACACATTTTGGTTGAGGTAACATCTTTGAAGTAAAAACAAATGAAATATTGAGAAAATCATCTTTAAAGTTGTTCAAAATAGGTCCTTATCAATGCATATTATTAATAAAAACCATAAGTTGATATATTTACAGTAGAAAGTGTACAAAATATCTCCACGGAGCATGATCTTTACTTAATATTCCAAAGATTTTTTGCATAAAAGTAAAATCCATAATTTTCCAAAATTCCCAAAAATTGACCTGTGCAATATAAGATTGGTTTTGTGTTCCAGGGTCACTTGTGTCAGATTTGTTAAAAATAACAATTATATATCAAGATACCATAAACAGTGGTGGCCAAAATGATCAGAATTATCAACCGTACTGTATTAATTTAGTATGTCACCTTTTGCAGCAATTTTACTGCAACATCTACTGCCATAGCATCTCTTGAGAACTTACGCTAATGTTATCCCATGCTTTCTGCAACTGCAGAGAACACTTTCCTTTGAATTCTGTAAAGGAAGATGACTTGTGTGACATTGACATTGAAATGAAAGGTAAATGAAATAGGCCTAGCTTGCTTTTTTTGTAATGAAAATTACCTAAATCTTATTATGAGGGCTCTATTCTACAGTTTATAGAGCCATACAGCAATGACTTCATAGATATTTGATTTGTTTTACAGGTAGACTACTGTAATGGATTAATAAACAAAAGCCACCTCATAATTATCCCAAGTGTTCCAAAACTTATTTTTTGCTGCCAATAACATTAAATTACATCATTTTCTGTATCAAGCCATATTTTAAAAAAAACCACTATGGTCCTTGACACATCTTGAGAAGATCTGAACAGAGACTAACAACACTTCACACCTTGTTACTATTATGTGAAAATGACATTTTGTAATAATTAGCCCATAGCTACATTTTTCTGTGTGTCCTTAATCCTATTACTCAAGCTTAGAATAATACATATTTTCAGTTAACTTGCTCTAAATCATCATAGCTACTTCATACAATAATTTCTTCATGCAGTATTTTCACACTTGTGAAAAATAAAACTGACTGTGTCACACATAAAAACTGACTGTGTGTGTGTTAGAGGCTCCACATTTTTACTCCAAATGTGTGTAAACATTAGACCCTTTCATACATAGGAAAAGAACATTCTAGAAAAATATCCATTGGAAATTATCAGTAAATTTCCATAAAGAGATCATGTGTGAATGAGCCCTTTTTTGAAAAACACCCTCAAATAACTTAATTCTGCAGATTCTTATGTCAGAACAAGGCGTTAAACATTATATGATGTCGATAAGCATTACATGATACATATTTATTAAACAGCTCTCTTGTTGATTCTGTTTAGTCAATCATGGCATCCCTAGGTATGTTATTCTCTGATACCAACCACCGACACTAATAACACAAGCTCATTCGTGTGCTTCAAATCCTCTTGACCATCAGTGAATAAATGCGTATACATATTTGTATGCTTATCTTTCTGGTGTTGACTCTTTGGCACTGAATAAGCAGGTTAGTGCCATTGTGCCACTTCATTTCTGCCATCTTTACATTTAAATAAAGTGCTCAGATCAATATTTTGTGTCTAATTGTTTGAGGCAAGGAGCCATTTAAAATACAGGGAAATGTTCATAGGTGGTTGTTTTCACAGAATAAACCCCTTCAGTCCTATTAAACAGCTGCTGACGGTGAGAAGGCTGTCAGACTTTATACTTTGATATTACCTACCTTACATATTAACTAAAGATGCACTGATGAAACTGCACGTTTCTCTTCTGATACTATTACCCATTTATCTGCAAATAATTATAGTCCAGTGGCATTGCTTGTTTATATATTCTTTTCAATAAAAATAATTATTTACACACTGAAAAATGCATCAACAATCTATAACGTGGATGATAAACAGAATAAAAATAAATCATTACTCAAATGAACATTCTTAATTTATTAGCTGTATTCAAAGTTTAACAAACTCTTCATAATAAAGTTGGATTAGTTCTTGTTGGTTAATGTATTTACTAAAATGAACAAACAATGAACAATACACTTTTTTTATAGCATTTGTCCATGTAATTTAACGCAAGTTAATGAACAAAATTGTGCATTGTGAGTTCATGTGAACGCAAGATGGACTAAATAATCTTAACAAGCATTAATTTGTAAATGTTGAACAATGGTTAATAAATGCTGTACAAGTATTGTTCATTATTAGTTCATGTTGGTAAATACATTAACATTAACTAATGAAACTGTGGTGGGGAGAGCGTGGCCGAACACCCAGAAAGGGGGGAGAGCGAGTGGAGACACCGGCGGCTGGTCAGTAGCCCAATCAGAAATAATTAATAACACCTGCTTTCTCTAGTGATTGGGCCGGAGAGACGCCTTCTTAAGGGAGAGAGAGAGAGAGAGAGAGAGAGAGAGAGAGAGAGAGAGAGAGAGAGAAAGAAAGAAAGAAAACGAGAGAACGAGAACGAGAGAACGAGAACGAGAACTGAGCAACAACCAGCACATTGGGAGCTTGTTGCTTAAACATTGAAGAGAATAATAAAATTGTCACTTACCCTAACGCCGACCCTGTCTTCTTCTTCCCTCACAAAGAACCCTTCTACAGAAACCTTATTGTTGAGTGTGACCGAGATATCTTTACTTTTTGAATGTTATTAATTCATAGCAACACTGACTGAACTCTAATAATAAGTAAATAAAAATACATTCATTCACTCACCACACAGCATGTAATATTGTTAGTTTAGCAATAGATATCCCCTTCACAGTCACAGTGCAATTATCATTGTATTTGCACATTTGCACAAGATTGTCTGTATAAATCTGTCTTTTAACACGCACACACACTGATGAAATAATAATAAAAAAAATCACAACATTGCGCGCATGTCCAGCGAAATGTTTTTTCTTTTTTTATGATGATTGCAGTTCTAAAAAACATCCGCTGCAAGCGCTACTCCAACTGTCAGAGCTATTAAAAAAATGTTATGTGTTAAAAGGACTAAAATGTTAAGTGTTTCGAAAGCACAGTGCTTCCATTAAAAATAGAAAAAAAAGAACAGCACCCGTGTTTCTGCAGGGCAAAACCGCCTCTGTGGAAATGCACCCCAAAGAAGATTTCAAATGTTACAATTTGTTGACATGAGCAAATAAGTACAACTAACAATTAACAGTATTTATTATTTTGTTAATGTTACATATTGAAATTCAACTTTATTTTTAATTGTTTCCAGTGAAACTACATATAAAAAATAATGTTGCTGCCAAAATCACTTTATATATTGAACAAAAACAGCAAGAATATTTAGAAAAACTGTTTTGTGCAGGAATTCTGTCTTTAGCACACAGCATACTGAAACTGAAACTGTCTTTAGCATACAGTAAGCTACTGTTTAACCTTCAAAATACATTTGAAGTGTATTCGAGTAGATGCAAGCAAACAACAGACCTTTTCTAATATTATGAAATTAGACATTTATGTGGGATGTTTGCTTTTTGCAATATTTTAAATTCATACTGTAAAGTAGTATGTATAATAATAATACAAATAATAATACTACTAATAATAATAATACAAATAATACTACTACTAATAATAATAATACAAATAATAATAATAATAATAATAATAATACTAATAATAATAATAATACAAATAATAATAATAATAATACAAATAATAATAATAATAATAATAATAATAATAATAATAATAATAATAATAATAATACAAATAATAATAATAATAATAATAATAATAATAATAATAATAATAATACAAATAATAATAATAATAATAATAATAATAATAATAATAATAATAATAATAATAACAACTTTCTTAATTTTGCTACCCCTGGTAACTGGCAGCACCCAAAGCAGTTGCGTACTAGGCCTAGAGCCAGCCCTGGATTATTTGCCTGAATCTGACTTTAGTGGGAAAGCTTTGCTAAGTAAATATTTTAGGTTAATCCTTTAATAATCTGCCTTTCTGTTTGTTTTAGTGGTGTTACCCCTTTGGGTTTCACCTGCTTTGTTTTTGTAGTTTTGCAGTGAAGTGGACTGAGCACTCAGTTGTTTCAAGGACACAGGATGGTGTTTGGAGAGTCGTGGGTTTCTGGTTGCTTTTCTTTCCCATTTGGGTTTAGTGCATAATGGGACCACCATCAGCAGCCGCATGAATGCTAGGGTTAGTTCATGGAGGTAGTTTTTGGGGTTGTGTTGTGCAGGAAGCAAGACTGGAATTAATGATTACTTAAATCTGTTGAGAATCTCTAGTTTTATTTTGAAGCCTAACTCCATTTATTGTATACTTTGATCTGTAAATCTTTGAAGACCTTTTACATTTACAAATAGCTACACTACATGAAAGGTCATATCTGAGAAAGCATATTGGCGCACTTAAATATTTGTTCCTGACTCCTGTTATTTTCCTTTTCTTTATCCTAAATAAATAACTAAACTTTACCTTGTAAACGAAATGCTTTGAAAGCCAAGTAAATGTACAGTACACTTGACATAAAAGAGGCTTTGGCATTGGGTGGTTACAGGAACTCAGGCTACGTTTACCCGACAATGATGTAGTCAAAAATGGAAAAGTTTTTCCCTTGTGTTTTGAAAGAGTTCACTTTTACACACATCCACAAAAACAACGCAAAATGATGTATTATGTATGCCAGTCAAGCAGTTGGAGCTGCCACCTTGTTACTAAACAGTACCTAAAGGGAAGTGGTGATGTGCTGTTTGGGGCTCAGCACCCATGTCTATATAGTATAATTAGCTGTGTGTTGTAATGCAAAGTAAATCCACACTTTGCTGATGAACCATTTGTAAACACTTGAGCAACAACACTCTGTCACTGCTGTGCATGTTTGTTTGTGCTCGTCTTCGATCAACACCTAGATATACACGTACTATGCACACACACTTTATAATTTTCTCAGACTCATGTTTGGGTGTTTACAAGGACATGACAATCGCATATCGACGCAGAGAAACGGACATAACACTACAAACAATGACAACAAATAAATATAGCTAGCATTAGCTTTATGTATGTAATTGTATTGTAACACTTTGATATGGTGTCCACAGCCAGTGTTTCATCTGCCATGCATTTGTCCAATCATTGTGTACAGTTACATCACTCTACATCCCTTTGTGCTGGTTTAGATCCTGCTCTGAAGTAAAAAATGATTTAGTTTCCCCAAAAGGTGTTCCTAGAACTAAAATCGTTCTCAGGTAAGTGAGCACTTCTGGCTAAAGTTCTAGGAACGGGACTATTAAACAGTTTATAGGTTTATAGCTGCAAAAGTCACTTAATTAGTTAGTTTACCATTAGGTAGTTCACCAAAACATAAAAATCACCCTTGACTAGTTCCAAACCACACTGTAAAAAATGCTGGGTTAAACACAATATCTTTCATATTCATATTGTTCCTTCATAAGTTAACTTAATCATTTCATAACATTCAAATCATTTTTACAAATTCATGTGGATTGAACACACAGAGAGAAAACTTTGAGCTTATTGGCAAATCAGCTTCTATGGCTTTGTCATGGCAAAATAAAATCAAGTTTACCACATTTATAAATAACACTTTCCTATAAAATTCTAACAATTAAAAGTCATCAACAGCAATAAATAACACACAAGATAAAATACATAAATAATAATAATAATAATGATAATATAGAAGATAAAAAAACTAAAACAGTTTTTTAGGGTTTACTTTTGATCAAAATTGTATGGATTGAACAAGTTAAGAATTGTTGTTGCAACTCATTTAAAAAAAGTAGTTTGAACAATCAGCAAAAGTCAATTTATGAGTGCAGTTACATGTCGTTTTTGTTGAACACAAAGGGATGTATTTTAATGTTGATAAGATAAATATTGGAAACCTGTAACCATTGGCGTCCATTGAATTTGCTTTTTCTACTGTGGACAGAGTTAGGTGTAACACTTTCCACAGTAACACATTACTGCATTCTAATTACATTTTTGGGGAACGCAGTAATGTAACGAATAACATTTTAAATGTATGTAATTTTATTACAGTTACTAAAGTCAGTGTAATTGCATCACAAATATAGTTTTTAGAAGAAAAATGCTTCTTTTACATCAAGTTTTCTGCTGCAACGTCAGTTCGTCATCTTAGAATTATAAGGTTCTATCTGCGCTCTAAATGATTTTGAGATATTGAGCTTCAAAGATTTGCATTCCATATAGCCAACAATATGTGTGTAACTGTTCTCTTTTATACATTAACATGACAGAGACCCTAAGGGTTCTCTAAATGTAAATTATCAAAGTTCTCTTACATTTGCAAATTGGAGTAAAATAACCACGGTAAATGCAGATAGAAGCTTCTAATTCTGAAAAAAGTCATTTTACACTTGGAATTATAAGGTTGTATCTGGCAGATCATTCATTGAAGCATTACTTATCAAGAAATACAATCTAAAATATATAAGTTGGTGTTGTAACAATATGTTGATGCTTGAAAAAGTTACATTTGTGCTTTCTGTAACACTTATTTCATGTTTTAGGATGAATATTTTTTCTTTTCAAATTAAGCATATATACAAGGCTGTGCTAAATATTTTTTCCAATGCAGCTTTTAATGTTATCTAATTAATATGTTAATATGTATTACATTTTATGCTTTATATGAATTATTTAATTTTATTTATTGAATTTTATGGCCCATAAAATAAAAAAAAAATATTTGCCCTTCAAGGCTTAATATTAAATTGAATGACTTTAAAAGAAACAGACGATGTCCAAATGAGTTTAATAAACACTGAAAAGTGTTTCACTTACGATATGTAAACAAATACATATATTTCACATTTAATATACATTTTTAAATATTCATTTCTTTTTCAAAAATGTAAAATATAACATTTCATCTCAATGTCGGCGATGCACTGGCTCAGAGGGTAGCATGATCGCCTTACAGCAAGAAGGTTGCTGGTTCGAGCCTTGGCTGGGTCAGTTGGCATTATTATGTGAAGTTTGCATGTCTTCCTCATGTTCGCGTGGGTTTTGTCCGGGTGCTCCAGTTTCCAAAGTCCAAAGACATGCACTACAGGTGAATTGGTGTGTGATTGAGTATGTGTGGGTGTTTCCCAGTGATGGGTTGCAGCTGGAAGGGCATCTGCTGCGTAAAACATATGCTGGATAAGTTGGCGGTTCATTCTGCTGTGGCAACCCCAGATTAATAAAGGGACTAAGTCGAAAAGTGAATGAATGAATCTCAATGTCAAGAAATACTTCTAAATAGAGTTCAACTTTGTGGATAAACCTTTTTTGTTTTTAAATAAAAAGTCTTAAAGATAGAACCTTATAATTCTAAAGTGATGAGTTAATAAGCATTTGCTTTTAAATAGTTGGAGAACACAAGCTGGACTGGTTGCTGACAAGAGTGGTTGCTTCTTTAAGTGAAAATGCAGACATTACTTTGATTTCATTGAGCGTAAGAACAAAAATTTTGCTCTGAAATGCAGTCTATGTCCAGTCTCTAAAGAACTTTTGACTGCTTTTATCTCGACAAGCAACTTGTTCAAGCACTTATACAGAAAGCATTCTATGACAATACTTGTCACAAAGAAGGGCACCCGAAAACACGGAAGTACAACTCAGCCTATATATAAACAGGCAAAATAGTATTTTTTTTGCAGGATTGGGAGTAAAGGTATCTTCTGAATGTGAAAAGAAGCATAGCATCTTTTAAGGCCATTCACATGTTGTGTCTTTTGCACATATTGTAAGTGTTTACATTTTCCAAGCGCACTCAGTTGAAACACAGCTTCATACTTTGTAAGAAATATGCACATTTCGGTAGACTAATTACTTCAGACAAACACAGAACACCCAAACACTGCAGTGCTTGTTCATACTATTGATGCCAATGGTTAAAGATATCCAGTTTTCTTCTAAATGTGAGAGAATTTTAAGTTTGGACCTCACTAAGTCTTTAGAACAGGGGGAACCAATCTCGGTCCTGGAGGGCCGGTGTCCCTGCAGGGTTTAGCTCCAACTTGCCTCAACATACCTGGCTGGGTGTTTCAAGTATACCTAGTAAGACCTTGATTAGCTCATTCAGGTGTGTTTGATTAGGGTTGGAGCTAAAATCTGCAGGACACCGGTCCTCCAGGAACAAGTTTGGTGACCCCTGCTTTAGAATATGTCAAGCTGCCGTGATCAACCCATTGTAATGTTTTTCAGTGAATATCAAATTACTGAAAGAGCTGCAGTTTATTTAGTACTTTTTAATAGATTGTATATGTTTTAAAAGTAACTTCAAAGTAAAGTAATTAGTAATCTGATTACTTTTTACATGAAGTAAAAACTAATCTAATCTGATTACAATTTTCCAGTAGTAGTCAGTGATTTGTAATCTATTACTATAAGTAACTAACCCAACACTGACTGTGGATGTCAATGGTTACATGTTTCCAACATTCTTCAAAATATCTTCTTTAGTGTTTAACAGAACAATTAAAGTCACACTCCTTTGGAAACAGTCAAGGGTGAGTACATGATGGAAAAATGTTCAATTTTGGGTGAACTATCCCTTTAAGTGACCTGCCATATTGGCTTTACACTTTAATTTCTTTCTGACACATGCATGACTACACATTCAAAAGCAAAATAAAGCGAGACTCACTGGTGTGCTTCATGGCTGTTCCCATCACGAGGAAGCTTACAGTGATACTGATGGTGATGAAGATCTGGATCAGCTCTGCCACCCATGAAAGCCGGCTGTACTTCTGTGTTATGATCTGTGGAACAGCACACAACCATGTCAGATTTACACTCCTAACAACAGATTTCAGCTGTGAAATAATGACAGAATGAATGCACATGGAAGCTGTCTTACTAGCCGGCCACCACTAGATGACACCATTTGACTTTCTGAGAAACTGAAATTGACTTTAAGAGACCGCATTGAGCATCTAGCATCTAGCATCTAGCACTTCATCTGCACCATGATGTTTGTGTGTGTGTGATTCAAATAACACAGAGGAATAAAAACCTTTATGTACAATTAAAATACTGTGAAATCATAAAAATGCAGTGTGATCTATCCACAAAAACAACCAAGCCAAGACCAAGGGAGTAATATTTCAGATCAAGAGCGAACCTATTGACATTTAAAGAGCCCTTTCTTCTTCTCACCTTTCTAGCAGAATTAGTTCAGAGGAGCCTTTCGTGTGCTTGAGGTCACATTTACTGTAGAGGTGAAGCTTTAAAGGTCAACACTGCCTTAAACAGATCATTATGCTATATTTTTGGGCCAACGGAACAAAAAAAGAATGTTTTTCTGAAAAAGAAAAGGCTGAACTTTGTGCTCAAAAGGGCTTTGAGCTCTGGGCAAAGGCACTGCACACTGAAAAACGCAACATTATGAATTCGAACTGAACTTCTTTCCCCATCAATAAAACAAGATTTAGCTAGAAACAGGTTGTGTGTGGGCTTGGAAATTTGGGTCTCTCTAAGTATAGTCTTTTTGTCTTGTTCTCATTGGTGTGCAAGTGCCCTGATCTCTTTGTGGTTGGCGGTTCTGACTCATATCTGACATTTCAATCTTTCAGCCCCGTCTCTGGAATCTCAGCCCTGAAATGTACCATCCCTGGGCGCTTTTCATGTGCTTCTCTACATCGCCTCTGCGTGCGGAGAAATATTTTGGTATTTCTGCTCTGATATGCCAAATAAGGTACAAAACACTTTGATAAATCTTTGCAAAGAAACAGATTTGTAAACATTATTTATATGAAATCCTTTTTTATATATATACCTTATTTGAAAAGACAGAGCATCATTCTCAGTGTTTTTTTTCTTCTCCAATATTGATCTTGCTATTTGCTCTAAAATGATCTCTAAAAAACTAAACTGAAACAAATTATTACTTGACTAAAGATACAATCTTTAAATCTTAAAAAGTTATCACATTTCTTTAAGGACTTGGAGAAAACTTGTGATTATTGTGAAGCATGCAAAAGGACAGTCCATCTTTGAGATTTTATTTTAAACTAATTTGGGTCTCTATGCTTTATAATGACATGAGTGAGGGTAACGATGAGAGTACACTTTCATTTTGTGGTGAGCAGTGGAGGAAAGAGTACTGGAAAATCATACTGAAGTAAAAGTACCACTACTTGCCTAAAAATGTAGTTTTCAAAAGTACTCAAGAGTAGAGAGTATTATGCTGTAAAAAGCTGATGTATTACATCTAATTTGTGGATGTGTGTAAACGTAACATTCTGTAGTGCATCTAGTTATTGCCCAGCAGGCACACAACATCATAAGACGTTAATATTAGGTTAGATTTAGATTATGATGTCAGGTGACCAAAATTTAACATCTAGCAAGCGTCTGAGGACAATGTTATTTTGATGTCCAATAATGACATCAAAAGACGTTGATATTTGGTCAATTTTAGGTTGCTAGAAAGTGACCAAAATCCGACGTCGAGCCAACATCTTAAACCAACATCATATTGACGTCAAATACTGACATTTATTCGTCAGGTATGGCAACCAAACTCCAACATCTGATAGACGTCATAGTGGTAACGTCCACACAACGTCAAGGTGTAACATCATTAGACATTGATATTTGGTTGGACGTTGGACATTGACGTTGGCCTGACGTTGAGATCTGACGTCAACCCGATTTTAATTTCCAAACAAAATGCAATGTCCCCATGATGTCAGGGTACAACGTCAATCTGACGTCATGTTGAGGTCTTGTGCCTGCTGGGTGTTTAAGGCCATTTCGGTCATCATCCAGTAAACAGCTGTCATCTTCTCATCAGTGACATGCATGTAAACACACACAAAATTTTGGACATCTTCTTGGACACTTTTAATGCTTCCAAACAGTTTGCTGCAATCATAAATCGGCCATGTCTTGAGGTAGTTCATTATGATGCGATTTACCTTCTATGTACAATTTGACTGGACAGGAATAACAGAATTATTAGACAGGAAAAAATAAAGTATTTACTGCAGATTGAAGGAAAATAGTGGAGTAAAGTACAGATACAGCACTAAAAAATGTACTCAAGGGAAAGTAAAAGTACTCATTTTTAAAACTACTTAGTAAATTACAATTTCTGAGAAAAACTACTCAATTCCAGTAATCTGAGTATTTTTAATTAGTTACTTTACACTACTGATGGTGAAGTTCTCTAAATACATGAATAGTATTTAATATATTCAATAGTGAATATCAACATCAACATCAATATTGATCGAAACAGTACAGGACTTCATATTCCTTGGTTCCAAGATTGACCGAAATGGGGACATGACACCTGAAATCAAGAGACGGTTATCCATTGGACGGAATGCAATGGTGCATATGAATGCCAAATGGAAAAGTAAGGATATCAGCACTGGAACTAAAGCAAGGCTATAGTCAACGCAACCGTCTTCCCCATAGAAACCTATGGCTGTGAGATGTGAACGATCAAGAAGACCGAAAGAAGAAAGATCAGCACATTCGAGTTGTGGTGCTGGAGGAGACAAAGAAGTCCTAGGGTGCATCAAGCCTAAGACCTAGCTGGAAGCCAAGATTACCAAACAGAAATGATATTATTTTGGCCATGTAATGTGTGGCAATTCACTTGAGAAGGTAGTCATGCTGGGATTGATCAGTGGAAGTACTCGCTTGCTTAATAGTGTCAAATTTTATATCAACATGAGCATGTGCGAAGTGAAACAAGCGGTGATTAAAAGAACTGTGTGGAGGGGAATGATCCATAGAATGACTCAAAATCAACCTTGTTTGAACGAATAATTGAAATTGATATAATAACATATTATATTATGCTTTTGAAATCTCTGATATTAAAACTAAGACTAGAATATTGTTTTTTTGGGGGAAATCTGATGTGTAACAATTTACTAGTTCAGTATTTTAGGTCTTTATAAAATAAAGCTTGTTGTTGGAGGCATTATTGTTAATCAAACAACAACAAAAAAAGAAGGAATCACTCAATTTCTCTGTTATTTCATGTTTAAATGCTTCCACTGAACTGATTTTTATTGTTTTTGCTAGATTTTAACATCAAACAAGGAACTGCACAGTGTTGTTTTTAATATACTCAATAATAACTGAACATTTGAACTCTGGGCAAAGGCACTGCACATTGAAAAAGAAGTGAATTAGAAAATAACTTCTTTCCCCATCGAAATAACTTTCCCCATCGATAAAACAAGATTTACCTGGAAACAGGTTGTGTGTAGGCTTGGATTTTCTTGAATGAAAACATCTGATTCTGATGTGTAACATTTTAATGCTTCTACTGAACAGATTTGTATTGTATTGTTAGAGTTTTAACAACAACAAAGAACTGTGCAGTGTTGTTGTTTTAATATAGTCATTAACAGCTGAACATTTGAACTATCATATTTGATTTATTCAGTCTGTATATTTATTGACTACTATTATTTTCTGCTGCTTTTGTGTTCTTGTAAATTCATTCATTCATTTTCTTTTT
Organism: Danio aesculapii; assembly: GCF_903798145.1. Lineage (NCBI taxonomy): Eukaryota > Metazoa > Chordata > Actinopteri > Cypriniformes > Danionidae > Danio > Danio aesculapii. The sequence goes on along the minus strand of NC_079445.1, from coordinate 8,953,237 downwards.
AGCTTAGTCCCTTTATTGATCAGGGGTCACCATAGCCCAATGAACCGCCAACTTATCTAGCATGTGTTTTACGCAGTGGATGCCCTTCCGGCCACAATCCAGCACTGGGAAACGGCCAATTTAGCTTATTCAGTTCACCTATAACGCATGTCTTTGGACTGTGGGGGAAACTGGAGTTTAATAACAATCTCTAATCTTTAATTTAAATCTCTAATATTAAAACAGACTAGAATATTAGTTTGTTCGAAAAATCTGAATATTAGTTTGTTGAGAAAAATCTCCCAGAAGTTGTGGGAGGCATTATTGGTAAACAAACAACAAAAGTAATCACTCAGTTTGTCTGTTATTTCATATTTAAATGCTCCAGCGGAATATATTTTTATTGTATTTGTTAGATTTGAACAACAAATAAATAACTGTACAGTGTTGTTGTTTTTAATATAGTCAGTAATAACTAAACATTTGTATTGTCATATTTGATTTATTCAGAATGTATATTTATAACTTTCTACTGCTTTTGAAAACAAGTGTGCTTGTAAATAATAGAAAACTAATATACTTTTTCTGCTCTTGTTTCTGGCTGAAGTAAATGCTGATCCATGACTCAAAAACAGTAATGAGTTTTTTGACCTATTGAATCTGTTCAGTCAGTAAAAACAACTAGCAGATATTTTATTTCAAGATATTTGTCAGGTTCTTTCCATAAAATGTTTGTGCAAGAGAGGAATAGATAAATTGATGTAAGATAAATCTTACATCAAGTAATCATCAACATCGCTAGAATTTCTGCTGTCACCAATATGCAAAATAATGTAGTTAAAAATGAAGTGATCAGACAGAGAGAGAGCTTGTGTCTACTAAAGTGTCTACTTAAACCAAAACTAAGTAAACCTAAGCTCATTGAAAATACATAAAATACCTATGAAACCTGAAATAGGCTGTGTTGCTTCGGGTACGTTTAGTTGCAGGTTTCCAACACAATCTCACAGTAATTTGTAACGTTTTGATTTAGTGGCTAATTCGTATAAATTCGTATGATATCATTCGTACAATTCAGTACGATTTGCTCATCCTCCAATGACGGTTGGGTTTAGGGGTGGGGTTGGGTGCCACGCCTCCTTTTTAAAATCGTATGACTGAAATCATGAATTAGCCACTAAACTGACAAAACGTTAAATAGTTACGTTTCTTCGTGAGATCAGGCTGCACGTTTCAGATGAGAAATACACTAGAGGATGCTGTGTAGATTTTTGCAAATATGAAATACAGTACTAAGGGTATGCTTTGTTTATGCTACAGATATACATCCTTAAACGTCCACAAGAAGGCAGGGTTCAGATAACCTAGACCAGGGATTCCCAAATTTTCAGGCCAACTATCCCCAAAATATTCAAACGTTGCAAGCCACTGTTCATGCACACACCAATAGGCCTATATGGAGCATATTGACAACACAAAACAGTGCTTTTATAACCGCATAAGTATTTTAATTTAACATTAAGCTCACCTAATAAGACTGATGAACACAACGATTACAGCACAAGTCTATTCTTGGTTTAATTTTAGAGACTGCCAGTTGGAGATCATTCTCCATGTTCAGTGGCTTGCATGGTTTCCGCTACATTCATTCTTCCATGGCAGGGCGCCACGCCAAAATTGATCCCACCACGGCTACATTACAGCTTCTCATTCAACACATTCAGTCGTGTTTTTTTTTAATAGCGGGTGATAATCGCACCAAAGCGTATTAAAAGGTAAGTGAATTACAACAGCGCAAAGTTTTCTGTAACAGTAGTAGTGCTGTGCATCATTTGTTTACCTTTTAAGGTTACGTGCTGACTGACTGACTGGTGCGTGATGCGGGAGGCCAGCAAACACGATGTATAGCCATTTCACTTTACTGCAGTACGCATTAATACCGCTCTGTAGGTCTATTGGAGACATTCATAACTATTCCTTGCAAATCAAATAAATGTTGGTGACATACTTGTTACATAAACGCACTAAATCGGACTTCAGCAGCGGAAGCAAAGGAAATCGGCGCACAAGCAAAGAGATTCGCATCTCATAGGCTATTACATAAATGCGAATGCGATCTTGTAATACTGCGCTCACGGCATTTGTCATTGAAATAACGCCACAGTTAGTTGGTAGATCTGTGTAAAAAAGGCCTGCCGCCACAGCTGGAAAAAATCCTAGAGGAAACACTGGCCTGTATTTATTTTGAATGTACACAAGTGCTGCAAAGAGGTCTGAAAGTTTAACTTGGTCAAAGACCTTAGAATGACCAAGAGGCGACACTCAATAGAATGTTCCATTGCAACTGCAGCCCTCAGCAACAGTCCTGCGATTACGCCATTTTGGAGTGAAAGCGATCGGCTGTCCATTGGATTTTATTGCTGTTGCGATGGCAAGCAGCTGCTTTGTTTTTTATTTATTTATTTAAAAAGCGCATTAAAGCTGAGATACAACCTGAAAGACGACAATACAACACTTACAATCACAATCATCAGCATTTTTAATAGTTTATTTTACAGACCTATAATATGCTGTTGTTCTATTGAAATTTTCAATCCAAAATGGCCACCGCACCATCAAGTGGCTGTTTCCCAAATCGCACTAGAGTGTTGCCTCTTGGTGATTTTATGCTCTTCGACTTGGTGCAGTAAAATCATTCTGCTGCAACTGACGATATTGCTGTGTCGTTAATCTAACGTAAAGACCTTATTGGTCCAATAAGGGGGAAATAAAATCTAAAGGCTGTTTTTTTATGTAACTTTTTTTGTATTTTTTATCCTGTAGGTTATATGTAAAAAGGTGAATCTAGTTGTTCAATAACATATCTTTAATTTTTGGAAATCACCAAACCATGCAGCAATGTAACTGTTTTATTAATAAAAATGACAAGAAACTTCAGTGAGCAGGCAAGTGTATGTTTAGAGTGGTATGTGCTTTCTACACTACCTGACAAAAATCTTGTCGTCGATCCCAGTTGTAGTAGCAACAAATAATAACTTGACTTCTAGTTGATCATTTGGAAAAGTGTCAGATTTTTCTAACTAATCATCTGTTGAACTGCTTCCCAATCATCACAAATACTGCAGAAGACCTATTGGAACCCACATGGACCCAAGATTCTTACAGAAATCAGTCAAGTTTGGTGAAGAAAAAAATATGGTTTGGGGTTACATTCAGTTTAGGTGCATGCAAGGGTTCTGCAGAGTGTGTGGCAACATTGACAGCCTGAGGTATCAAGACATTTGTGCTGCCCATTACATTACAACCCACAGGAGAGGGCAAATTCTTCAGCAGGATAGCGCTCCACATATGTCAGCCTTCACATCAAAGTTCCTGAAAGCATAGAAGATCAAGATGCTCCAGGATTGGCCAGCCCATTCACCAGACACGAACATTATTGATCATGTCTGGGATAAGATGAAGGAGATGAATCCAAAAATCAGGGAGTCCTGCAAGAACACTTTCTTTGCCATTCCAGATGACTTTATTAATAAGTTATTTGAGTCATTGCAGAGATGTATGGATGCAGTTGTCCATGCTCATGGGAGTCATACACAATATTAATTCTTTTTCCACTGCACCATGACTTTATATTCTTTACTGTACATTATTTCGCTTAAGTGACAAGACTTTTGTCTAAGCAAAGTCCGACCTTGCTGTACTAATTAAAGAATTAAGAATTTTATTTTGGTAATCTAGAGGCCTTTGCCTTTCATATAAGCCATTTCTGATACCAAATGATCAACAAGAAGTCAAGTTATTATTTGTTGTTCCTAAAACTTGGAAACTTGGTAGTGTATACAGAATAAAATGGAAATATTCTAGCAAAAACAAGGAAAATTTGCATTTGTTAGAGATTCACCAGCTATAAAGCAAGTCCACAGTATTGAATAACTTCTTTGAAATGTAAATATCCCAGCCACCCTGGGTCAAATAAAACAAACAAAACAAAACAAAAAAATTGCTCACACTAGCCAAATACACAATAACACATTACACTTCAACACTAAACAGCTGCACGGTGACAAAAGGTGGCAATGCCCTGTCCATTTTAAAAAGCCTTTCGTTTAGAAGAGCTCTGCTGCCCTGGGTCAAATGCTCTGGAGAAGTTCTGGTCAGTCTTAAGAAGAAAAAAAAAGAAATAGCAAATGGAGTGGTATAGGGAGCCAAAAGTCCGCAGAGAGGAGACTCAACGCCTCACTGCCCCTAAATTAGATCACAAATTCTTGCTCATGGCACAGTCTCACCACTGGCCCCTCAGGCAAAAGACTGCACATTATTGTTTAATACTTTGCTTGTGTTCTGCTGCCACCAAATACTCCAACACACATGAATTAAAGCACATTCACGGCTGAATTAAAAAGCCTATAAAAAAGACTGGGGGAAACTTATGAAAGTAAGAATTCTAACCGTACATGCTAACTGACATTTTGCCATTGCCTGTACAGCATTGAATGTCTGTCAAGTCATAGTATAGCATCAAAACACTTGAAAACAGCTTAAACAGTATGGATTACATACAAGTAAAGCTTGTATATGGACATTGAATTAGCAAAGTCACAGAAAATAATGTTTAACAATATCTCCATCTCAATTAAATGCTGTTATATTGAGGTTTCTATTCATCAAAAGAACACACAAACACCAATAGATCTTGCTTGGTTTCCTGGATTCGTAATTCAGTCAGGAATCTGGGGTGATCCTTTACTTCAAGGATCACATTGCAAACACAGAATAATCATGCAGGATAACTTATTGTCCAAGCTCTTATTTGTACACTGGACTTTACTGTAATGCAATCACTTGATGTCTATCTCAGTTTTAAGTCGTTTTGGATAAAAGTGTTAGCCAAATGACAAAATGTAACTGTAATGTTTTGATATTATAACTCACTGTGATTGTTTTATTACTGTGTTAATACAGTATGCAGTGTTATACTTGTGTTCCACAAATATGCAATGCTGCCTGAGAGCAACACTTGCTCTCAGACATGTTATTTTTTTTTTTCTTGTAATGTGTTTACATTAAAACTAGATGAATCTATTTGTTTAAGTGATTTGTTAAAGACTTTTGGGGATTTCAGTAAACAGATTTTCTTCTTTCTGAATGAAAATGTCAAATGTCAAACCTGTGGTACAATGTTGCCTTGTTAATTCATATTTTATTTTTAAAAATTCCACCAAAAATTAGGTAATGACATTGAGTGAATGCTTTAGGCACGTAGTACACCATCAACAAATTGATTTGCTTTTAATTATCCAAATCCCAGCATCAGCGCATTCAGAAATAACAGTTTGTTGGCAAAAGCCCCTAAACGCCACTTGCCTTGCAAAAGCAAAAGTCGCTATATCCCGAGAACCAATCGGAAGGCACGAATCCAATCATTTGTGTTCAAATTGTGTTGTGATTTATTCCACTTTCGATTTCGATTTTAAAAGACAGAGTTTGATGAACTGGATGAGCCTGTCCGACTGTCAGTGAATGGCAAATGAAAACATCCCTTACCTCAAAACTCATTATAAGAAAAAGAAAATCCTATGTATAGTTGGAAGTGTAGCATGCATTCATAACGTGTTTTTGCACAGCGACGCTACTTTAAATGAGTATGATTTACTATACATTAAACGGCAACTGCATTTCACGAAAGACAGAGTTAAGATGCCTTACCTTCATCCCACGTGGATGCTATGAGGATTAACAAGAGACCAAGACTTTAAGTATGGTAAGAATGAATGAATGAATGACTGAGTATCTGAGAGGCATCCCCTTTTTACCCAGTAGGCCTACCTTGTGTTTTATTTGCTAATTTAAGCTATTTTTAAAAGATAAATATAATGTATAAAGCTATAGATTATCTGTATCACTTCATTACCTACACGCCTGATAAGCTTCTAAAATTAATGGACAATACACAGATATTGATGTTTCACAATGTTTTACACAACATTATTTCAATCTACCAAGCTTAGTTTACAATTTTTTCAATGTTTGAAATTTGGTTGAATTTTTCAATGTACTTTGTTATACTTACATTAAATCTAGATCTGAAATATCAGAAATGACAACAGAATGTTAAGATTTAATTAACGTCAATTTTAATGTTATTGATCAATGCACTTACTTGACAGATTTATATATTTTTAATTTGAGGTGTTTTATGTTTGGTAAAATAATTTCTAGTTAAATAATAAAAAATAATAACTAGTTACACTGTCTTGTCTCAATAGGTGGATTTTGAGGTTTTTGCAAAAAAAGCACTAGTGGATTTAGCTGGTTTTGACGCAAAAGTAAATCTACTTTGTTAAAAACCAAAGAAATGTCTAAAGTGACATTTTTGAAAAAAAAAGTTATTTTATTTACTAGCTAATAACCCTATCATTAACTATAAAATGAAACTTATGGACCTAATCAGAGGAGCCTGATAGAAAATGCTTGTTTACAAAAAAAGAGGTCTGATTTAGAGGGTTTTGCATCTGAACTCTTCAAATAATGAAAATTCCAATTGATGGTCTAATAGGGTTCAACTTGAATCAGGAAAATGACCACAATTTTTCTTTTCCTCATTGATATAGTGCATAAAAGTAAAAAAAAATGCATAAATATAAAAATATTTATATTTATTTTTAGGCTTCATAATGCCAATGTTTTAACTACAAAAATTAATTGCAAATTAACTGTAAAATTTGCTCTGATTGACTCTTCATTTGAAACTTTCGTAGAAACGTTATCAGAATAAATAATAGCAACATTTTGTAATATTTCTTAAACATTAAAAGGAAATGTACACACACAAACAAACCCACCCTTCTTACGCACTAACCAACCAACCAGCCAATCCACCAATCGCCCAACCGACCAACTGACCAACAACCAACCCACAAACCAACAACCAATCGACCAACAACCCACCGACTAACCAAACCAACTGACCAACCAACCAACCAACATTGGTTTAAAAACAGAGTAAATGTGAGTACATGTCTGATTTATAATTGTTTGGCTAAAGTATTCACTCACCTACATTCATGTGGCTGTTGTTATCTATGTTTAGGCTTAGTCAAGCACTTAGAAACAGAAACAAAGATGGATGATCTGCTGGCTGTTATCTAATCCGTTTGAATGTCTACTGAGCCCAAAACACATGTGAATAAACATCAACCCCAAAAAACAAAAACAAACTTATATGATATGTACAGTAGATGACTTGCATACTTCTCTAATTTAGTGATTTTTTTCAAGTCATTAACACTACATTCCCACATCTTGCAAAAATGTGGAATATATCAATGCAAATTAGGATTCTCGCGTTTCTCCTCATTTTGCCCCTAGGAGGAGAGATTTTATTTATATCCTCGATGCAATGCATATGAATTTGTCAGCTTGATACACACAGTCTCAGGCAACCCATGAAAAGTGGTTGTCTATGTATAAATAGAAACAAGCAGATGCACTACAAGACCACTGTGCTCCACAGAGCGTGATCAAAACTTTGCTAAAACTCTCTGGAAACTTTGCTGAAGTTTACAAACCACAGGCCTGCCTTTCCTTGTGACTAAACCGTTGAGCTTCACAGAACACACTTTGTAAATGGTGTGCTTTTAAAATACTTTTTAATTTGTTCTTTCATAACCTCATGCCTGGAGCTCAAATATTCTCCCAAAAAACATGCGACTATAAACCTTTGGAAAAAACTTGCTCTGAAAAAATTCCTCCATAAAGCTAGCAAAGGATCCTGGTAGTTTACAGATGATTTTGAAGGAATATTCCACTCACAAACTCACACACAACCTCAAGTCAATCAACAAACAAGATTCAAAAAGCTTAAAAATGCGGAAAAAACCCTTAAAAGTAATATAAATGTTGTCTTTGGCCATGTTCACATTAATGGGTTTTCATTTAAAAGCGCATGTTTTTCTCTCCATTTTAGCCTTCCCTCCAAACTGAGATGGCATTGATGGCAAAATAATGTTTTTGTGTTGAAGTGTGGACTATGAAAACCGAAGCTCGTCATCAAAAATGATTCTGCATTTTAGTCATGTGACCAATTCAGTTAAAATGGTGGAAGACATTGTAAAGCAGATATTTTGCTGTTTATGTTGACAGCTTTGTTAAAGATTTATGTCAGTTGGTATAGTTTTCATTCATATATTGTCTCTCTTCTAAGGACACAGAATGTGTGGGAGCTATTGTTCAGCGGCAAAAGCAGGCAACAGTTGCTGCATTTTGCCACAAGGTTTCAAAGAAACAGATAGTAAATATACGCCAGATGGACAGGACACAAGTAAAAGCATCGTATATCTGTGAGCATGTGCTGTACGAAAACAAAGTCATTTTAATGTGGATGAATGACTGAAAGAATTGAAAACGATAGTGTAGAGAGAGCATTTTTAGACAAAAACAGTTTTCAAATTTACCTATATATGTCATAAATAAGTGTAATGTAATATACTATATGACCACAGTAAAAAAGCAGAGCTCCGATATAGTACTTTAACTCACTTGGTGCCATGGAGAATTTTTCATACATATTTATATACATATTCATGGCTAAAGTCAGAAGGCAACATATTAAACAAACAGGGCTACAATAATCCAAAGGGATATCCCAGCCTGATCTCACGAGAAAACGTAAGTATTTAACGTTTTGTCAGTTTAGTGGCTAATTCGTACAAGTTCAGTCGTACGAAATTGTATGATTTTAAAAAGGAGGCGTGGCACCTAACCCCACCCCTAAACCCAACCGTCTTTGGGGGATGAGCAAATCGTACTAAATTGTACGAATTAGATCGTACAAATTCGTACGAATTAGCCACTAAAACAAAAAATAACAAATTGCCGTGAAATTGAGTTGGATATACGCATGTACGCAAATTTACTCAAAGCTTTTTTCAGCTGAATGAGCAAGGCTACAGTTTTATTAATCCAAAGAGAAAAACAGGAAACCACTGGGGAACAAAATTAGCATTAAAATAACTGGCAAAAAACTAAGCAAACAGATGGACTTAAATATATAACGATGATCAACTCAAGTACAAACAGGTGTGGGTTAATAAATGAATTGTCATGGCAACTAAGTTTGCACACAAGAAATGGAAACAAGAAATAAAGTCTATTAACTAAACAAAAGCAACACTTCAGATTAACAGGCTTGTACATTTATTTATGCACTTAAAAAAATCTGTATGTGTATTAATTGTTCAGCATGTTACTTTTAAAAAAGTAATCAAGTTACATCTCATAAACAGTAAATGAGTTAGTAATTGAATCACATCATTATAAAAGTAACTCATTTCCATGGAAAGAACACTAAGTTGACTAGTGTGTGTGTGTGTGTGTGTGTGTGTGTGTGTATGTATATATACTGTATATATATGGGCGACCCCGGATTAATAAAGGGACTAAGCCAAAAAGAAAATAAATGAATGATAATTATATATATATATATATATATATATATATATATATATATATATATATATATATATATATATATATATGTATATATATATATATATATATATATATATATATATTTTTTTTTTTTTTTATTTATTTATTTATTTATTTTTTTTATTGTAAATATACAATGAAATATGTAAATACATATATATATATATATATATACTGTGTGTAAATATATATTCCATTTTTATAATGGAACAATAAAACATAATAAATGGTTTAGAACTTAATCAAATTTATTTATATATTCATATTTATTGCATGTTTCACAACTTGTAAAAATAAAGTATGCGTCTTAAGAAATGTAACAAAGATTTTTGTAAAGCTATTTGCTTTGATGTACTTGTTTTCTCTTTTCTCTTGAAAGCAGAGCTCACATTATTGCTTGCTTCTAAGCCAATAATCATCCGTTATCTGGATGCAGTGTAACATCACTGGCTAATAAACCTGCACTTCTCTGTTATTTGTCTATTTTTGTTAGTCATTTTCAAAAGCAAGTTTTTTTGATCAAACATTTCAGTAGGTTGTGGTATGTTTGCTGTTTTTGGGTGTGTTAAATCGAACAGCTAAACACCATGCATGCACCATAGTTCAATATAATGATGAGTGAACAAACAAATCAATACGACTCAAGAACAGCGAGTTGTCTCGGTGAGTGATTTGTTCATTTTGTACAGACCCAACATTCGCAACACATGCATGTTCTGTTGGGAAACATTAGTTTACATTCAGAGTCTTCTTTTTTATGGTATAAACAGCATGGATTCAGTCTGGGAGATATGTGACATTTAAAAAGAATGAAGAACTTGTTGTCTGATTTTGTCATTTCCTCATTAAGTTTGGAAATAACATGAAGAAGAAACAAAGTGTTTTGTCTTTGCCTTGGAATTGGATCCTTGGGATTAGTGGACAGATATTTAAAATACATATCAAAACTAATTGTTTATTAAACATAATGACTGCAATTGTGATTATATGAATATCTTGTAATAAACACTTCAACTAAAAAAGTATTGTTTTTATTGATATTATGTATTTTATATAAAAATAACCTCCTATATATGTTTATAAGACTCTTTAATTTGTTTGCTAAATTAATAGACTATGTTTTAAACACTTTAATGATGCAAAGTGAATAACTGGTCTCTTTATTAAAAAATGTTTTATTCTTCATTTTTGAAGCTGCTAGTTAACAAAAATAGTCCTGTTTTAAAATGTCCAAATCATTTAAACAATTATTAAGTGGAAGAAATGTGGCAAATCTTTAAGCTTTACTTTTCTGTTTTATTGACTGTTTTCAATAAGCAATAAAACCATAGCGGGCTGATATGCAATGCCAATAGTCTGCTAATAAGAGCAAGGTAGGGCCCCAAAATTATTCTGCCTAGGGGCCCAAGTATCCAGGGTCGGCCCTGCCGAACATTTTTTAGTTTTATGCCTTACTTAGTTCATGCTTTTATGACTTTTAGGCTGGATTACTGTAATGCTCTGTTCGCTGGTTGCCCAGCATCCTCTATTAACAAACTTCAGCTAGTACAAAATGCAGCTGTCTTACCAGGTCTAGAACTATTTTGTCCTCCTTACACTGGCTGCCTGTTAAGTTCCGTATTGATTTAAATATATTGCTTCTTACATATAAAGCTTTGAATAATCTAGCTCCTGTTTATCTAACAAACCTTCTGTCTCACTACAATCCAAGCCGCTCTTTAAGATGTCAAAACTCTTCTGGTAGTACCTAGAATTGCTAAGTCGAGTAAAAGAGGTTCCTAAACTCTGGAATAGCCTTCCTGATAGTGTCCGAGGCTCAGACACACTCTCTCACTTCAAAACTAGATTAAAGACCCATCTTTTTAGTAAAGCATACACCCAATGCATCACATAACAGTATGATGCATGAGTGTGCTGCATGCAGGTGAGTGGGCTTGACAACTGGGTTCTTTCTGTCTTAATGCAGCAGACATTTTGTTAGAAATACTCATATGCTTTACGTTTGTTGCTATATTTATTTATATAACGGCTATTTTCATTTATAACAGTCCATTTTTGCATCTCGTTTAAATATACTATGAACAGCAGCTACACTAAATATTTTCTTTACTCTCTCTTTCCACCTAGGGATACTCATCCTGAGGCCTCTAGAGACTATGCAGCGCCATTGATGCGATCCAAGACCTGTGAAGAGATGATCCCAAGGTATCCATAATCTTGGACCAGGCTGTATGCCGAGCTGATACTGTGGTGGTCATGGAGGAATGGAGTTTATGAGACGCATTCCTGAAAGACCAGTGACAAACGAGTCCCCGCATTGATACAGTGGGCCAGCCTGACCAGCCTGTCCTCGGTTATACCCCCTCCCCCTCATTATTCACTTTTATTCACTTTCGGGTTGAGGGCGGCGTGATCGTTCTTTGCCTAGAGCGGCAGTTCAGCTTAGTCATGCCCAACAGAGTCTGGTTTCTCTCAAGGTTTTTTTTTTCCCTTCACTTTGTCAATTAGTGAAGTTTTTTGCCGTTGTCGCCACTGGCTTGTTCGGATTGGGATTTGTGGAGCTGTGCTTCGGTGGATTTGCTCTTCAGTGTTTGAACTTTCAGCAGTGAAATTTAAACCACACTGAACTAAAAAACTCTGAAATCTGGACTTTGCTAGAACTATGTAAAAAGCGCTATATAAATAAACATGAATTTAATTGAATTACCCAGAATCTAAAAATACACGTAGTTTAAAAATATTTAGATCATTTACTTTAATCATTATTATTGGAATGTGAAGAGACTTTCAACCAGCACAACAAAAAATGTTTCTGAAGGCAATCACCTACCGCACCTTTAAGAGTGTACATTATATACGAGTTTGATGAACTTGAGAAATGAATGAGTCTAAGTTGCAAATAAATAAATCATTCACAAATCAGATCTCTCAAGATCCTGAATACAAACAGTCTGAGAGGGTGTCTACATTTTGCTAATTTAAATTTCAGTCTATTCAGAACAGCTTTTAATTAGTGGGAATGTCACGCACAAGGACTACTATTTCACTACCACTGAATAGCTTTAGTTCCCTTTCACTTGCAAATAGTTTTAAAGTTCTCCTTTTGTGCTCCATGGAAGAAAGTACGCCACTAAGGTTTGGAACGACATGAGTAAATAACGACCTTTTCATTACATGACCTTTTTATGAATGCAAGAAACATTTCTTATTTAGAGCTCTGTAAAATTTAAGAGCCTCATAGGGGTGCAGAAGAATACAGGGAAAGCTCTGTGACAAATATGGAGTGTAGAGAGAAGATAAAGTTTAAAATGCATCAGCAATAACACATTTTCACTGTTCCGGCACAAATTTTAGGATTACAGAGAAGTGCAGCATTTCTGATCTCACCATGACTCAAAAGAAAATGCCACCCTGTTGAGCTTTGGTGTAGAAACATTTCGCCAGCAGCTGTAGAAACCAACGCCGCTTCCTTAACAAGCATGAGATGACCTTTAGATTAAAAAAAGAAAAAGAAAGCATGTCCTGTTGACAGAAACCTTTATCGTTAATCACTCTGTTTGAAATTTCCATTAAACAGCCATCATTTATATGCCATCCATTCTTATCGCTCGTGTTTAAATGCATTCGAATGACATCTTAAAGGTTCAAGTTCAGAGCCAAACTCAAGGTCGGTTTGAAGCTTTGAACAGATAGAGCAGTTGTGATTGATGGCAGTTGTGAGGTCAGAGCCAGCTCATCATTATGCTAATCATCTCTAAGACAAAAGATCCTCGCCATTGATCCTCTGTTCAAACACAGCGGTGGACAACGACTGGACAAATTTACACTGTAGACGTGAACGCTGAGCTGAGCGATGTGGAGGAATCTGAGCTACAGTACATCCAGCAGAGAATCACTTTCAACAATACAATAGAACAATACAATAGAATGTGATAGATGGGATATTACTAGACATACGGATACAGGCTAAAATATAGATAGAGAGACAGAGTTAGATCAACAGAATGAATGATAAATAAACAGAACAATACCAAGAATAACAGACAGACAGATTGATAGCAGATAGTAAGAAAGACAGGAATAACAAACAGACAGACAGACGGATAGAACAAATGCACTTTGGTGGAGTCAAATAGACAGATGTAAAGATAGACAGACAGACAGACAGACAGACAGACAGACATTAGTTAGATAGACATACTAACATTTAGACTGACATAGATAGATACAGACAGACAGACAGACAGACAGACAGACAGACAAATAGATACAACAAAGAGAGTTGACATACAGTCAAATAGACAGACAGACT